>NC_056525.1:199585278-199608772 GCF_019175285.1 Sceloporus undulatus | reverse complement strand
TACCTGGCAGACTATACAGGCGATTTTCAATCACAGAATGACAGACTCTTCCTGTCTGAAGAAACCAATTAGCTGCAAAAAAATTTAAGTCATAACACAGTGTTCCATGATATAAAATAATAATCCCAGGTCCTTGTGGTATATTCTCCATGCCAATAATCTCATAACCTGAAGAAAGTACAGAACACAAGAGGTAACTATTCTATTTTAGTATAAGTTAAAGAAAAGCATAATACAGTAATTGAAAGGTATAACTGTGTTTGTCTGGGAAATCAGTATGCAAAGGGTTCCTGAGAGATCTGAAATGCATTGCATGGTCCCTTTGCATAAAAAACATAATAAATTTATTTACTATTTGGTAAGAAATAATGGATAAGAAACAAGATCAAAGAAAAAAAGCCATATTTTAGGGTCAATCTTTTTAGGACACTAATTTGTCCTTATTCAGAAGCATGATCTTCTCTGTGATGACCCCTTAAAATGAAAAACCCCCCCCCCCCCACTAAGCCTTTGGATATAGCATAATTTAAGGATCTGTGCTATACCACTGGATTATTTCTGCAGTGTGCAGTCTTAGGGGCTCGACAGACGGGCGGCTCCATACCACCCATCTTTGCCCTGGATTATTGCTGTAGCCACCAAATGTCATGACAACGATGCGCTGCCAAAAAGAAGCTGCCTAGAGTGGCTTCATTTTGTAGCACCATAAATAGCAAAGCGTGCCGCTATAATGCCACCTCCTGCCAGCAACGTCTGCACGCTGTGCAGCGTGTGCATCATCATGGTTGCCCCCATGTGGATGAGGCCGAGCCATGATGGAACCACCAGCAAGTACTAGGGTTCGGGAGCGTGCAGTTGCTCCATTCTTCCGAACCCTAATTTTAGCCTCAGGCTGCCGCAAAACAGTGGTCTGTTCCAAGCCTAAGTTAACTTGAATGAGTTAAATATGACTCTGTCTATTTTCACCCCAATCTATTACAGCAGAGGTAGAAAGACATATTTTTATTACAGTTCTTAGCCTGCATATTATTGGCCTGCATATTATTGTTCTTGGTCTGCGTATTATTTTTCTTTAACAGGTATGGTAAGGAGATTGAAGGTAAATGGGTATGAAGATAGCATGTTCTTCCCGTAGAAGCACTCCTATTTTTTCCTGTTTATTTTTTCAACTAAATTTATACACATTTGTGTTCACTATTATATTAGCTGGAGTATCACCCAGCATTATCTGAGTGCTAATACGTCCAAATAGAGCACTATGAGTTGCAAGAGGATTTCCTTTTTCTCTTAGGTGACATCCATCTGGATTTTTAAGGTGAAGCTGGACACTATAAATTGTGTGATGATCAACACTGACAAATTTGTGAAACATCTACCAGAATGTCCTGATGTGATGGACTTTTCTTCTAGAAAGTCCTCCATTTGTAATTTCACCTTGAAAATTAGCACTGCAATTTAGGAGACAATCAAAAATTGTCAAATTTACCCCGGGATACGAAATACCCAGGTTATGAAATTTCCGGGATACGAAAAAAATCCCATAGGAAATAATTGTTCTGGGTTACGAATGTTTTTTCGGGTTACGAAAATTTTTTTGGTGCTTTTTTCAGCTTTTTCGCACGAAATCGCGGCTTTTCCCCATTAGCGCCTATGGCATTTCGGCTTGCAAATGCTTTTCGGGTTACGAAAGCGGCGGCGGAACGAATTAATTTCGTAACCCGAGGCACCACTGTATTTAGCACAGTGCCCTTATGAATGACTACAGATTATGCAGGCATCATTTGTTTACTGTTATAGATAAGATCCATGGGTATAGTTGCTGTTTGTATAATTGCTCATATTTATATTAATAAAATTAATAAAATTACTGAAATGTTAGGCTCCTAACCTAATGCTTGGTGTTTCAGATGTTTATTTTCATTTGGCTTTAACACATGAATAAGGAAAATATGCCCTTAAACGTTTTTTTATTCTTTATGTCTCCCAAATATCTTCCAGTGAAACTTGGTAGTAAATACAATGCCCAGTCTAATCTACCTCCCAAAATCAACAGCAAACTGCATTCTTGTAACAAACAAGAAGGGAGACACATTTCAGAAGTATTACTGAATTTTCAATCAATTTTATGTTGCAGGTTTGGAACACTAATTAGTCTGTGGCAGCTAAAGCAACATTGGACAAGTGGTAAGCACTGCCAACTTATTGGCTTATTGTTCTTCATGTTATTACAATAGGAAATTGACAAAATATATAGTATTCATTGTATTTCAAGACAGATATGTTTCAGGAACTCCCCTTCTAGTGCATCATGCTCTTTCATCAGCATTGGAATTCTAGAGGACCCGCTTTAGGAATAGAGTAGCTCATCAGATTAGTATTAAGAAAATATTTTGCTTACCATGCACTATCTTTCCAAGTGTACTCCCCATGTATGAAATTATAGACCTTGGATTATCCCATATTTTGTTCAGCTTGTCTTCTGGTGCGTTATTAATTTTCTTGTATATATATAGAGAAAGTGAAACAATACATATTGCAACGTATACCATTAAAATGAATATCAGTTCCAAGATGAGAGGCATATAAAGTAACCACCAAATCACACAATGTAGATATTCATTCAGATAGGTGAAACTAATCCAGTCTTTCATCATTGACGTGAACATGGGTTCCTCTCCTGGAGCATCAGGTATGGTTGAAGATACCATGTCCTGTACAATGGTAAAGCAAATCGAGTGAAATTTTCCCATTCATCTTTTCTCTAGAAAAACAAAATGTGTGAAGTCCATTAATATAAACATCATTCATGTTAAATTATAACTGATGATGATGATGATAAAAAGCCACATGAGCACTGTTGCTTTGGAAGTTTACATTTCAAGCTCTCATAGCCAATACTTGGAAGCAAATGATTTACCCTGAAGAGATGTTGCAGGATCAGAAATGATGCAGTATAATGTCACCAATCCTCACTGCTTATACCTTACCTCCATGCACACACCTTTTACCTGGACTTTCAAGCCCAAATCCATGATGATAGGATACATGGGACAGCAAAGATACCTCCAAATTGCCCTATTCTTCCATTGCTTAATAAAGCCGATGAGCCTTAACTCTATTGTTAGGTAAATCCTCCTGGAACTTAAACTGTATCAGTTTGCTGCTCACTTGAGTAGCTGGCAAGATAGGTTGTCTGGAGCTGCATGGTATGCGGTAAACTCCTGAGGCTGCGAGAGGGTCACTCTGGAGTTGGCTGAACAAAGCATTTGCTGGGTTTTCTTTGTCGGTTTGTAAACCATACATCAAAGTTGTCACATACAGAATAGGCAAAGTGATGAGGAAGCACAACTTTCAAATGGTTTACAAACCGACAAAGAAAATCCAGCAAATACTTTGCTCAGCCAAGGAACAGAGAGACCCTCTCACAGCCGCAGGAGTTTACCACATACCATACAGCTGCGGACAAGTCTACATAGGGACCACCAAACGCAATGTGCAAACAAGAGTCAAGGAACTGGGCCATCCAGAAAAATCAGCAGTAGCAGAATACGCCACAAACCATCCTAGGCATAAAATACTGTTTGAAAACACTAAAATTCTGGACCATGCCAACCACTACCATGTCAGGATGCACAGGGAAGCTATTGAAATCCACAAACATCTGGATAATTTCAATCAGAAAGAAGAAACCCTTAAAGTGAACAAAATTTGGTTACCAGTCCTGAGGAATAGCAAAATACAGACTCAGCAAATGCAAATGGGACCACTCAGAGTCAGGGGCTTTCCCAGCGGATAATGATCACCAATTAGCAGACTCTAATCCTCTTTTGCATTAGCCTCCCAGCCTGAGGACTGCCCAGCACAGAACAATACACGTGCAAATCACTCCTGCATTCCCAGGCTCACACAGAAAAGCCAGCTCTGGAGGTGAAGGGGTTGCTTTTTTCCATCCCAAATAGGAGAGAACTTTTTCCACTCCTATCTGGGGCAGAAGCTGGCCAGATTGGTGCCATGGCATGCAGTTGTCATGGCCTCAATCCAGCTCTCTCAGGGGCGGCATCATGCAGCCCCTTTGGAGCCATCTTTTTCACTCCTTAGTTTGATTTCCTGATTTCTGGTCATAGTCAAAGGAAGGCACAACTCCATTTAAAAGTATTGACAGGGTACTAAGTGCATAATGTAATTGAATGTGCACTATATAAGAGCACTAGGACTTGCTGTTATGGTTTCAAAGGGTAATAAAAATGTTAATACCTTTTTTTTTAAAAAAAATTAATTTTTTAAAATTGTTTAAAAACACAGTGTGTGTTTTTAAAAATGTTTTTAAAAATGTTGATACCTTTTTACCAGCTGTCACAAAACCAATAGTTTCCTTTGCCAACACTAATTTTCATCTGAATTTTTAAAGGGGATAATATTTCCTTTAAAAAGGGGAAATGGACAACTTCAAAAGGAAGTTGAATGGTCAGCATTTAAAATTGTTTGAATTTACACATTTCTATACATCATATAATTAAAAAATGAATACCAAGGTACTGTTTTTTCTTTCAGTTTAAGGCATATATCATTCTTCCAGCTATGACCATATAAAATATCATTTTCCCATATTTCTGTTACAATTTTTCATCTGTCACTATATTTGATAAATACATTTTTGGATCTTTCTCTACTTTCTCTACTTTTTCCTGTAAAATATTTTACATTAATTTACGTATTTCATTCCAATATTTACGTGCCATTTCACATCTCAACCACATCTAAATTGGTACCAACGAATATATATTTTATCATAATTTTCTTTATAATTAGAACTTAAAGTATATTTCATTCTTTTCATTTGAGTTTTTTTCCCCCATTGACATAGATTTATATTCTGTCACATTCCGTGCACCCATTTTACCCTTTGCATTTTAATTTGTTCATCTTCCAATTAAATTTTCAATAACATTTTATAACATTTGCTAATTTTGTGACTATCTTCCAACTTAACAATTTTTTTCTAATTCTGCATCTATTTCACCAATTGTTTGGTTAGAAATCTTTCTCTTATTTGTCTATGAAAAAGCCAAGTACAATTATAGTTCTCTGATAATAGTTGTTCTTGTGTTTTAAGTTTAATTTATTTTGATTTTTTATCTAGCAAATCTTCATAGGTTGGCCATTTATCTTTACACATTTGTAGAACGCTTCATTGATAGATGTCCATCTTGGTATAAGTGTACAACATTTTGATTTAATTTTTTGCCAGGTTCTTAATAATGAGCACCTAATATAATGATTATTGAATTCTTTGTTGATTTTCAATTTGTCGTAGAATAAATAAGCATTCCAACCGTATCTTAATTCTGGCCCCTCCAACGTTAACATTCTTATATTCTTTAATTTTATCCACTCCATTACCAGTCCATGCAACAGGCACAGTAATAAATTTTTAAATTCGGTAAGGCAAGTCCCCGTCTTTTTATCTTATCTTGAAGTATTTTATACTTAACCATGAGTTTTTTCCCAGCCCATAGAATTTTTTTTACTGATTATTTTCTAATGGTAATCTATAAATATACACTAGCACATATAGTTTTACATATAATATGTGCTGTTTTGTGTCCTCTTTTTTCAATACTTAATATGCACCGTAAGAATTGGCTCTTGCATTCTCAGCAGTTGCGTAGAAGAAAGAATTTCAGCAGGTAGAGCTGAAGCTGAAGTTACTTCTGTTAAAATTTCTTCTTCTGTACAGTTATTCAATGTGCAGGAGTTTATCCTCTCTGGCACCTGGCCACCTGGTCTTTCATTTATCATCCAATTCTTGCAAGAATTAGTTCTCCTCAACTAATACTTCTGTTACTTTTCCAATACCCTATCCATTTATAGGATCTTTAAGGATCAAAGAGGGGGGGTCTCAATTACACCATCTGCCACTCACCTGAACGCTATAGTCTCTTCACTTTAAATAAATATTTTAAAGACTCAACTAGATGTGAAGGTCACTAGCAGCCAATAAAGATGTCAAAACAACACTTATTTGTAGGCTCTCTACATAGCTGAATGAACAGATTATAGCTGCCAATAATGTCACCCAAGAAGGGAAAAAAAAATCCCTTTTAGCTAAAACTGAACAACTATTTCTTCATGTACATTTTTAAAGATACCTCATCCAGAACATGGTGCAAATTGCCAACTTGTTGTGCAGCTGCCACTAGTCACTGCTTCTTGAGGGGGAGAGATACAAATAACCTATATTCAGTAGAGAGAAATCAAACACCATTGTACTTACTGTTTCTGGAAACTCTGAACATCCCTTGTTTCCACCTACCTTGCTTTGACATCAATGATTCCTTTATTTGAAATTCTTTGTTTCATTCTTGAGTTTTCACATCTATCTGCCACTCCCATGGAGAAAATGTCCTCACAGAAGGGTGGAGGATATGACACCCCTCTCTATGTGTAAATGATGCAGACTATAAATGAGATATCAAGTTAGATATCACACATCATTCAGAACGCCATTAAATAATGAGTAATGGTTGCAAAGACAACACACCCAAGGTAGTCTTATTATTTTGTTAAATGTCATTACTGAGTACTCTGATCAGACACAGAAAGCCTATATACTTGTCAGGCATCTCATGTAATACACAGAGTTTGGGACTAACTACATTATCGCACTACACTCTTATAGTGCTGCTATTCCACTTTGAGTGCTTTGGCTGCCTCCTGTAGCATCCTGAGGTTTGTAGTTCAGGGAGGGCATTTATAATTCTCAACCAGAGAGTTCTTAGGACACACTGGACTATAAGCTTCAGAATGCAACAGGAGACAGCCAGAGCAGTAAAACTGGAATAGCAGCACTACAAGAGTGTAGTGCAGTGATGTTGGAAAATGTATGCATTGCATTCTCCTTTCCCTCCTTAGATAGACAGGGACTTCCCTATTTCATTCTATCTACACATGCGACTTTGGTCACTCACTCCTGAAGGCTGCTTAACAGACTGTCTCTCTGTAAGACGAATGAGTGAGTTCTGACTTAAACCCAGAGCTGAAGAACCGAAGAACCAAGGAATTGTGCTTTAAACATAGCTAAAAGAACAAACAAGATGGTTCCGCGCAAAGCACTGATATGACGAAGGTATTTGGCAACCGAGGCGAGGAAAGTCTAAAACTTGGAAGCTGAAGCGGGGTGCCGTCCAGGTGTGACGAACCATGACCGGGAAGAACCTTATCTCCTGAGTCGCCATGATGAGGAACTGACAGGACAATGGAGAACTTTGAACAGAACGAGTAGCTTTGAACACGAACTGATCTGAACAACCTGTCTGTCCTCCCAGAAGAGGAAGTTGAGTAATGGGCTGCAATATTGCAAGATTCCAGCAGCCAAGAGCGAGAGAGAAGGAAAAGTATAAAGATCCTGGACTTTCATCTCCATTTTGTTGGCATCTACCGCGGCAACGGTGTCATCCCCAGCCTTCGAGAACAACTGATCAATGTTCGGCGGAAGGAAAGTGTGTGTGAGTATTGTATGAATGTGTGAGTGAAAAAGCTCTTGATAATCAATGGTTGTGTTACTTGTGTGATTCAATAAATGTTACATGCATGGTGTTTAAAACCAAATTTGGTGTCTCAATGTCTTTCTCAGCCTTGCTGTGAATAGGTCCACGGAGGGAGAGGTTCTCATCACACGCTCTCAGGATAAACAGGTTGCCCTTACAATCTTGGGCATAACATATTAAGATTCTAAAAAGTCTCTTCTCAGTCTCAGTCAGAAGAACAGTGTCCTCTGAGTGAGGTCAACAGTCTCTTCCTGTTATATTAAAGAGGGTGAGATATCATCTCTTTAATATACCCAAACCCAAACCATCACCAGTTAGGATAGGTTTTCATTTGTTATGTACTTATTTATTAAAGTCATTATTATTTGTTTTTAAACTACAAACTGCATATTTGTTGTTTTTTGGAATAAGTCTTTTATTCTAGAGGGAGGCAGATTTAGAATAAATAGGCTAACCCACATTTTTGCTGTTTAACTTTCATGCTTGCATATTTTTGTTTCCCTTTAAAAGGGTTAATACTATGGAAAATTCAAATTGCACCCCACAGGTAATGTGGTAAGTCATTGAACTTCATTACATCCTCTGCTAATACGAATACCTTTCATGCCTTTGTGGCTTAAAAATACTATTTTTCTATCTAATGGTACTCACTAGTTCTTCAGTGGTTTGAATGTTAGGGTTTTGTCTCTTTTTTCTTTGAAGGAGTGCTATCATGAAAAGGAAGAATGGCTAGCAATGCTGGACTGTCTCTCACATATTTTATTTTGCCAGTTCGGCTGCCTGCTTTGTGCTTGTTGACTGAAGAATGAGGGAGAATGAGAGGCGAGTGCAAAAAACCTACAGAGCAGTGTCTGTGCTTGAGTGAGTGAGGAAAAAGAGAAGAACAATGGGAGAAGGTAGAGGACAGAGAAGATCTGAGTAAGACAGGACTAAGAATATAGAAAGGAGGAACACCGGTGCACTAGAAAAAGAGGGAAATGTGCAGCACATAGCCACAGCACACTATGATGTGATCAGGGCTTCATCCTGACATGTTGTCAAAAGGAAGTCTGGCTTTAATTGACCTGAACTATGTTAAGGAAAATGCAACATGGGACATACAGTAAAAGAAATAAAACATGTATGTGAAAGTCACAATGACTAAGCAAGAGCAATTAAGAAGCCACACAGGTGAAAAAGCTAATGTAATTTAGAAGTCTTGAATGTCAAGGACAGAATTATAGAATGTACAATTGAAAACACCTGAGATTCATTAAGTGTACAAGGTAAAATGATGAAATACTTGGGTTGGTCTTAAGTATGGGTTGAACTATGTGAACCAATCAAAATGAATGTACACACCCACTGGGTGGAAACTGACTAGTGGGTGGTGTTTAACAATGGCTATAATAATTGCTATGTTTGCCAATGTATGTTGTGGGTAGTTGTGGATAGTTGGAGTGTTTTGGAGATATTGGAGATTGTGAGGGCATTAGTATTTGTATATAGTAGAATAAAGTAGATCTTTTATATAAGACTACTGAGTTGTCTGGTGTCTTGAGTAAAGATACAAGAGCCAGCAGAATCTTGGAGAAGTTTGGAGACATCTCAGGAAGAAGAGTGAGAAGGCTTGGAGAGTTTGTCAGGGTCTTCAGCCTATTCTCTGAAACTCTGCTGCTTTGGAGAAAATCATTAACCACTGACCAAAGCTGGTCAGCACCGCTGCATAACAAGGTGGTGAGTTAGAGCCAGAGGTGAAGAGTTACAACTCCCATCATCCCTGCTTATTCGCTCACACTATATTTAAAGGATTTCAGACTGTGTGATAAATTGCAACATAAGAAGTGAAACTTGACCGGCAGCGTGGATGGAGAGACAGTGCTGGGTGGGACCTGAGCCCTCAGACCACCCCTCCCCCCTGCGAGGCAGAGAAAGAGTGTCGGGCAAAGCTATTTAGCCAAGCCCCGGAACAGCAGCCTTCACTGGCAGTGCGGACGGAGAGACAGTGCTGGGTGGGACCCCCCCAGCCGTAGAACCATCTTCTTTTCTATCTTTGCGCCAAGCCTCCGGTTGCAGTGGCAGTCCGAAGGAGATCCTACAGTTTGTGGTACGATTGTCAATAAGATGCGATGCTAAGGCGGTGTTAGGACACTGCCAAATTTCTCCTGGATACAGGAAAGTTGGAGGGGTTCCACGCAGACTTAATTCCTATCCCAAGAAGAATAGAAGTGTATAACCATCAGGCTTGCATTCTTTGGGCAAGGAAAGTCAGGAACTTACCTTACCTTAGCCACCCCGATTGACCTCAAAGGAGCGAGATATTAATAATAATAATAATAATAATAATAATAATAATAATAATAATAATAATAATAATACTGTAATTATTATTATTATTATTATTGTTGTTGTTGTTGTTATTATTAATCGCATCATTTGTAGTGGTTAAATGCATTAGGGCAGCCAGCAATTTTAAACGGAGTATAAAGCAAGAAGATTATGTCATTTCTTGTTGAGTGAACCTCTTTCTACTTCTTTCTTTGTAGTTCCTTTCTCTTTCCTCTTTTCTATTCTTTCTTTCTCTCCTTTTTCCTTACTTTCTTTTCTAGTCTTTATCTTATAATCTTTATTTCTTTTATCTTTCTGGAGGTCACTAAAGTAAATGTGAGGTTCTAATTAGCCTGTAACTTTTTTAAAATCCTATTATCGACCTCTATTTTGGAAAGTGAAAGGAAAACTTAGACCTGTTACAGACTGCCTAAATAAAGCTGCTTCGGGTCTCTTTGGAGGTATGCTGTTTAAATGATGCATGCATCCTAAGAATCCAGAAGCTGTGCCAAAGCTGCACTCCAGTGCTTAGGAATGGAGTGTGGCTTTGGCGCGACCTCCGGACTCTTAGGACCCATGCATCATTTAAATAGCATACTTCCAGAGACCGAAGCAGCTTTATTTTGGCAGTCTGTAACAGGCCTTAGACTTTAAGCTTAAAAGAGGGAAGGGAAAGAGTTTTCTGAATTGCTCTGTAGAAATTGAGTAGAAGGCATTTTTTGTTCTTGCTTTCCCCCCCTCTCTTTGTGGATTGGGGAAGTTAGTATATAGGCTAAATTGAGGTAAACTGATCCTTATCTAATTTAATAGTACTAAAAATGGATACTAGAAAGAAAAATACAAAATATACAGCAACAAGAACATAGACCATCGCTAGAACATCAACAACAGCCTAATGAACATAATACAATTTTTCCAGAAGAAATACGTAAAATTACAATGGATTTAAGTGAAAACATGACTTTATTACAAAAGGATATGTTGGATTTCAAATCCGAAATATGTAATACATAAAGAAATAAGATCAGATTTGAAAGAAATAAGATTATCAGTAGAGAAAGCCACCACAGAAATTGTTAAAATTAAAGCAAAAAATGATATAATAGAGGAAAAACAAAATGAACATGAGAAAAATTTGGAGGAATTGAATAAAAAACAAGATATCCAACTGGAAGAAAATCTAAAATGGGAATACAAACTAAGAGAAAAATCATTAAAAATACGAGGGTTTACAGAAATAGAAAGTGAAAATCTTTCTGAGACTTTAATCCCAAAACTGGCAGTATTTTTGAATTATGACTTGCAAATTTTCCGATTTGGAATTGAAAGAATTTTCAGATTAAACTCACAAATTGCAAGACAGAAAAAAAAAAATCCCCCGAGATAGTGTTATAAATTTTCTAATTAAACAGCTGAGAGATCTTCTAATTAAAAACACAATGAGTCCCCTTTACAAATAAATCAAGTAGAATTGCAGATTTTTAAAGATGTCCCCTCAAAAATTTTGAAGAGTAGAAAGGACTACCAGTTTTTGACTTTTTATTTAAGAAAAGTAAATATGCCATACAGATGGTTGATACCTGAAGGACTCTTATTTTGGTACAAGAAAAAAAGATAGGAAATCAAAACAGTATATGAGGCAAAAGGAGCATTGAACTATATCTCCAAAGAGCATAAAAAGGAACAAAATCAATCTAGCAAACAACACGAAGAAGAACAAAAGATTAAAGAATATTTCTTACGTAATCCAAGACAGAAAAAAACATCAATAAGTGAAGAAGATCAGGAGAGGAAAAAAGAGGATACAGACGGGGAAAAAACCTTATTACTCAGTAATATAAATGCTGAACTTAGCTTACTGCTTGTAAACACTGAATTGCATAACCTGCCAAGTGACAATAATGAAGAAGGTGAATTTGACATAAATATTGATGATGATAACATTTTAGATAAAAGCTTTGACAAAGACCCAGAACTAGAAGATAATCCACAAAACCAGAATGAATAAAAATCTGAAGATTACCTCATGGAACGTCGAAGGTATAAACAGACTGATAAAATGGAAAAAGAGATTTCATTATTTAGAGGGGTTAAAAGCAGATGTCACGTGTGTGCAAGAAACACATGTTAAGAAAGGGGAAACTCATTATTTGATAAATCCTAAGCTGGGACAACATTTTATCTGTGCTGCACAGAAAAAGAAAAAAAGGGTACCAATGGCCTGTTACAGACTGCCAAAATAAAGCTGCTTCGGGTCTCTTTGGAGGTATGCTATTTAAATGATGCATGGGTCCTAAGAGTCTGGAGGTTGCGCCAAGGCTGCACTCCATTCTTAAGCACTGGAGTGCAGCTTCTGGATTCTTAGGGTGCATGCAACATTTAAACAGCATACCTCCAAAGAGACCCGAAGCAGCTTTATTTTGGCAGTCTGTAACAGGCCAATGTATTTTAAATCTAGTTTAGATGTGACAGAGGTCTTAAATGATAAAAATGGACATTACGTAGGTGTAATAATAAATATGCAGGAACAAAAGACTTTAGTTTTAGGAATATATGCACCTAATGAAAAAAAGAGAGGTTCTATCAGAAATTGGTAAAAATTAAAGAAATCATTTTTGACACAGCTATATTTTTAGAGGATTGGAACGGAGTTCCTGAACCTCTAAAAGATAGACTCTCATATAAAAATATTAAACCAAAACAAGGAAAATTGACAAAATCCTTCTTTGATCTGATTGATTTTTGTAATGTATATGACATATGGAGATTGAAAAATCCTTCGGCCAAAGATTATACTTTCTATTCTAAGCCACATAATTCATGGGCCAGAATAGACTTTTTTCTAATTTCACTGGTACTTTGCCCCAAAATTAAATCAACAGATATATTACCAATGATTTTGTTTGACCATAAACCAATTGTAATGGAACTTGGTGTCGGTAACAAAAACTATAATTGGAGATTAAACAAAATTTTGTTGAATGATTAAAAAATTATTCTTGAAGCTAAAATGGAATTTAAAAATTACTTCCAAGAAAATTTAAATGATGAGGTTAAAATCCACACAATATGGGATGCAATGAAATCAGTCATAAGAGGGTTCTTTACAAAAAAAGAAAAATATAAAAGATTAGCAATACTACAACTTTGAAGTAAGGAAAAACAACTTCAAAAGAAGATAAAGAAACACAGGAGGATATAAAAATAATACAGAACCAGATTTCCTTATTATTGGTGGCTCAGATAAATTAAAAAATGAAGTTCACAAAGCAAAGATATTTTGAGTCCACCAATAAGACAGGTAAACTATTAGCTTATAAATTGAGGAAACAAGCACACACAAAAAACACAACCAAATTTTAATGATAAAACACAATGGAAATATAATAAACAAAGTGAAATTAAACAAATTTTTGTTAACTACTATACTCTCTTATTTAAGGAAAGCTGAATCAATGAAAAAATAATTGGACATTACTTAGAAAAAAAACATTCCCAAAATAAATGCAGAACAAAAAGAGACATTGAATAGAGAAATATCCTTACAGGAGATTAGGGATGTGATTCAAAGAAGTAAGAGGGGCAAGGCCACTGGACCTGATGGATATCCCTCAGAATTCTATAAAATAATTATAGAAGAATTGATAAACCCTCTTCAAAATACAATGAATAATAACTTGACAGGGAAAGTTCCTGATACTTGGATGGAGTCAAACACTACCTTAATTCCAAAAGAAGAAAGAAGAAAAAGATATTACTGATCCAAAAAATTACCGACCCATAGCCTTACTCAACACAGACTATAAAATCTTTACCTCCATATTAGCATATAGGTTGAAAAAGATTCTTAAAGTCTATATTAATCAAGACCAGAGAGAATTCTTACCAGGCAGATGAATGAAAGATAACATAAGACATCTGCTAAACATTATAGAATATCATGAGAAAAGAAATGATAAAAAAAAACTAGCTTTAATTTTTTTGGATTTTGAAAATGCCTTTGACCGTGTAAATTGGCATTTCCTAAAAGAAACAATTAGAAAAATGGATTTGGGACCTAAATTTTGAGGATGGATTGATAAAATTTATGGAAAACAACAAACAAGTTTAATACTAAATGGTGAGAAGACAAGAAAAATTAATATATTTAAAGGTATGAGGCAGGGGTGCCCTTTATCCACTTTATTGTTTATATCGGTACTAGAGATACTTACTGAGGTGATAAGGAAGGATGTAAATATTGAAGGGATAAAAGTTAAAGGGAGAGAAACTAAACTGAAAGCTTACGCAGACGATTTGGTCCTCACCTTGGCAAACCTTATTGAGCATATTCCTATAGTCAATAAAAAATTAGCACAATTTGGAGAAGTTTCAGGATTAGTAGTCAACAAGAAAAAAAACGTCAATATTAGTAATGAACTTGAATAAAACTGAAAAAGAAAGGTTGGAACTCAATTCTAATTACAAAATCCAAGACAAAATAAAGTATTTGGGAATCTGGCTAACCACTAAAAAAGTGGATTTATTTAAGAATAATTATGTGAAAGTCTGGCAAAATATAAAAAATGATATATCTCGATGGCAAAAACTAGGTTTATCCTGGCTGGGTAAAATAGCCACTATAAAAATGAATGTTTTGCTCAAAATTATCTTTTTGTTCCAGACGAATCCAATTATTGTAAATGAAAAACCATTTGATCAGTGGGATAGAGACCTTCGTAAATTTATCTGGGATGGAAAAAAACTCAGAGTGAGATTGAAGAATATGCAGGACGAAGTAAGAAGAGGTGACCTAGGCCTATCAAATATAAAAATGTACTTCTATGCATCCTGTTTTGAATGGTTAATTGAGTGGTTCAAATTAGAAAATAGAGAATTGTTGAATTTGGAAACAGCAGATTTAATTTATGGGATACACGCTTCCCTTTTTTTATGAAAAAATAAAAATAAATAGTGCCTTTCTCAACCATTTTATAAGGAAAGCACTAATTAAAGTTTGGTTTAAATTTAAACCATTAATTTATTAAAAAAATACCATTTTGGGTATCATTAAAAAAAGCTTTCCATAAAAAAGATATTATGCACACCAAAAATAGTTAACATATAAAGACATGCTTAAGTTTGATGCAATAACAAATACTTACAAATTAAAGCTACAAGAAGACATGTGGGAGGAAGGAATCCCACAGAATTGGTTTTTGTACAGACAAATTAAAGAAAAGTACATCTATGACAACAAATAAATAGGCATTGAATTCGAAGTTCAAGAAATTGATAAAATCGTGTTCGCAGATACCCCCCCCCCAAAAAAAATTTCTTTATTTTATAAATTCTTTTTAAAGATGGAGATGCATGAGGAATATGTGAAACCCTCAATGATTAAGTGGGCACAGGATATAAAAGAACCTTTACTCCTAGAACAGTGGGAAAAGACATGGACGCACAGATTAAAGCATACTGTCTGTGTGGAAATTCAAGAAAATTATTATAAAATGCAAAATCTTTGGTATCTTACTCCCACAAAAATGGCAAACATTTATGGAAATTATAATCCAAAATGTTGGAAATGTGAGAAAGCCCCTGGCTCCTTTTTTCATCTCTGGTGGAATTGTGACGTTGCAAAAACATATTGGACTCAAATTCACGAAAAAATTCAAAAAATATTAGGATGTAGAGTCAGATCCAAAATGCTATCTATTAAATATGATTGTTGATTCATGTTTAGAAGACAAATTTTGTGTCCTTTTGTTTTATATGATTTCAGCAGCATGAATAGTTTTTGCTGCAAGATGGAAAGGAAGAAATACTATAACGTGGAACAACTGGTTGTTGAAACTGATGTCATACTTAGAAATGGACAAACTTACCTGTTTGATTAATGATAAAGATTGGAACAATAGGAAAAAATGTTGGATGCCACTAATAGACTTCGTTATCACAGAAAAGAAATTAGCCAATATTATGTGGTAATTGTAAAATAAAAGCTAGCTATAGATAAGGAATCTAACTTCTTTAAAGACAGAGTATGGCTCCCTCTTTCTCCCCTTCCCTTTTTTTTTTGATTTTTTTGACACAGATTGTAAGGAAAACAAGATAATATATTATAATTAATCAAGAATGTAAGCAGCAAATAAAAATCTATGATAATTTATTTATGGATTAATGGATAAATTTTTTCACAAGATAAAGAAATATTGACTATTGAACCTTTCAAGGAGGCTTAAATGTTATACATTTTGTCCAATTTGTGTATATATTAGTATTTTTGATGTTATTATTTATGTACTGTATGTTATATATTTTAATCAATAAAAAATAAATGGGGAAAAAAAGAAGTCAAACTCAACATCCAAAGTACACATTTACTAGGCTAACCAGAAGGCACACAATTCATTATGATAGCTTTTGAAGCTCACTGGCTTCTCCGACAGGCAAAGATTGTTTTTTTAAAAAAATATTCATAGAAGGGTTGCATCTGCACTGCAGAAATAATCTAGTTTCATGGCTCAATGCTATGGAATTCTGGGAACTGTAGTTTGTTCTGTCACCAGAGTGCCTTCTGAATCCAAAGTCTGTGAGATAACTGGAACAAAAGCTGTAAAAGAGGACAATAACATTTCCTTTCTCCATCTGCAGTCCCTAGTGCCTTGTCTCTGAGATCTGGGTCTGTTCCTGTATTATATGAGGCTACAGGTCCCTCTGCTGGCAGTCATCTGAAGAAATGTCTTTGCTGTCAAGTCTGCAGATAAATGTAAGTATTGTAAAGAAGTAAGTCTGCCAATAAGAACCAAATTAGCTGATGTTATCTTATACTGCAAAATCAAGCCCCATTGAAAGATGACATACTTTCTCCAGTTCAGGATTCTCCAGATGAGCAACTATGTTCAATATATTCAAATCTCTCTCTCTCTCTCTCTCTCTCTCTCTAAATTATTAGATGGATAGCCATATTGACTGTAGAACAACATATGAAGTGTAAAGTATACATTGTGGTGTTAGCTTTGGATCTTATCACATTAACAAATAAGCCGGTTTACCTCTTCCAGCCTTGAATTCAGGATCCAGGATGCCCCTGGATGCTATCGTACCTAAATTGCTACCAATCTAGCCAGGATGTCACGGCCCAGATGCATCCCAGGTCGAAGCTCAGCCGGCCAATTTTTGAAGTTGGAAGCTCCCCAACTTCATATAATAAAGGAGTGATAAACTCCTTTATTAAGCTACCCAGAAGCTGCAAAATGCATTATGCTGCTTTTTAAAGCCTACTGGCTTCTTCATCAGGTAAAGATGAAAACAAAACCATGTAGCTTTTGTAAGAATAAGAGATAACAGCAAACACAGATGTATATACTATATCACCAGGAGCCACAGTCCCCAGAGGATATAATCCATGAGTTGCACTGGGATATTATAAACACACTTCTCAACTGACTGCTTTTAAAAGTAAAGTGTGAATCATCTTTCAAATTCTAACATATTGTGTTTGATTTATATTGTTAGGTGTAAGTGTCGCTACAATAAACTATATTCTTGGCCAAAACAAGTTGAACCTTTTATTGAAATAAAATCTTCTTTACATTCTGAGACTCCATCTCTCCTTTACATCAGGTTTTTACTGAATGCTGCCAGTTTCTTCCACTTTTATGAAAATGAAAGTCCTAAGAGTGTGATGGTGTGAGACAGGTAAGGCATTGAAAGTTCTTTGCCTTAGGCATATACTGAGCTGTACTGAGCAAGACTTCTTGAGTTTACTATATTGTTCATCTAAGCTCACAGGTCTGAAAACAACAGTATGTTTAGTAAACAAATCAACATTAATATTTCCTTTAAGAATCTGCTAAGCCAGCGGTTCTCAACCTTCCTAATGCTGTGACCCTTTAATATAGTTTCTCATGTTGTGGTGATCCCCAACCATAAAATTGTGGTGTCTCGGTTCCTAAGACCATCAGAAATATATGTTTTCCTATGGTCTTAGGCGACCCCTGTGAAAGGAACATTTGACCACCAAAGGGGTCATGACCCACAGGCTGAGAACCACTGTTCTAAGCTGTGGATTTTCAGGAAACTTATATTGCAGGAGAATAAATATGCACCTTTATCCCTTTTATATATTTATTGAGTACAAAAATCAGCTTATGTAATTACACATTCCTTGAGCCAGTTCATCATATCATATAGACATATGTGATCTAGGAACAATATCTCTATTGGAATTTTATTTATTCATTTATTTATTTCAAGGATTTTTATCCTACCTTCCTCCCACAATGGGACCCAAGGCAGGTAATTATATAGTCTCTGAATGTTGCTTCTATGTACACTGATCGTATGAACAGATGTTGTCATGTAAGTTTCTAACACAAAACCACAGGAGGGTGTCAAAACAAACAAAGAAACATCAACTAGATACAAGTAGGTAGAAATTAAATAAACAAACAATTAATGGAATACTGACTGATATCATGAAAATATATAGAAAATATTCAAAACACAAAACTTACTCATAAACAAGATAGTTGCATAATTGCTTAATAACATACCATATAACAAGTTGAGCTCGATAATCAACAGTGGTGGGTGTCCAAAATAAACAAGGAACTCAATAGGCATATTACAGTTCTTTTCTGCTTCCAAAAGATCAACCAGATACAGTAGGTGTTTGTCAGCATGTAAGCAACATCTGTCATATTTCCAAGGCACATGGCATTTCTAGTACATAGTATATCTTATATGATATAAGAAGTATTTTTCAATCTTATAAGGGACATGGTACTTGTAATACATCTCAGTGGTAAGGAGTGTCAACTTACACTATGGCCTCTATTCAGCATCCCCTCAGATAGTACATAAATATGCTACACTGACCTATATACCACAACTCAACAACTTATTTTAAAGTTTACAGACATTCTGTATTTTGATTTGAGCAGGCAGGATTGGAGAAAATCTGGCTACCCCCTCCATAGCTGGACACACAACTATGGTATCAGAGCTGAGACATGCCAGGGATCCAGATCTCTCAACATTTCTATAGTGATTCTCCATCCAGCTTGGGTTGGGGATTGCCAGCCACTTCTATGATCATACCTGCTAATTTGCTTCAACACAGAATGCTTGTATGAGGTAGCTTTGGGATGTGATAGCGAAGAGAGGATCTTTGGGTGCTGCACAGAGAGGACTGGAATACTAACCCCTGAAGTGCCTTAAAAACACATCTGCACCTGTATGGAACATGCGTGCAGATATCCCAACCTGAATTACAGCTCATATTTGTAATACATGAGTATTATCCATTGCAACACATCCACATAATTTCTATATTTTGTAGTACTGCACCATTTCTAATACATTGCATCAATTCAGCATAGCTATAATAATTGTTTCAGAGAGTATTCTCTCTGGAAAGAATTCTTAAAAACATTCAAAGACATGTTTTTTAAGGGTCAAGAAACCCTTACAGGAAAAATCCTGAATTGGTGAGAATCTTTGCAATTCAGAAGTTATTTTGTACAAAATTTGCATGTGGTAATTCTCTGCAAAAAACAAGACAAAACAACAACAATCATGTGCAAATTTTGTGCAGAATACCTTCCAGATTGCAAATAGTCTTTGAAAACTATGCAATTGGAAGAAAATGCCTAAAATTACTTCAATGCTTTCTTCAAGATGAAAATCAATGAAGAAATATATCCCTAGTCTTTATTTGTGTAGAAAACATATCTGTTAACAAGTGTTTCTGCCAGAGAACTGTAATGTCAAAGTGTTCTCATTATCATTGGGAGTGCAAACATGATAGAAAATAGCCTAGTGGGTGTACTCTGCCCTCATTTACTGAAATCAGATTGTTTTTATTAATAGGACTGCTATTTGCTCTGTTAATCAAATAATCATGACTTAGGATCCCTAAAGTGTTATAAACATGCAGCATGGCTCACATCCCTGGCTTCTTGCTGTGCATACATGTTACTTGCTCTCATTACTTATAATTGAGGCCTATGCTGAAGACCTAATTAGAGGTTGTGTATTTTTTGCCTAGGCTGGATGCATTCTTGTATATTTAAATCATCATGAAAACCTCCCCATATAATAAGAAGGTTTTGTTTTTCTCTTTCTCTGAAGAAATTACATCCCAGTTGTTGCTCTTGTTTACACTAGCTGTGTTTAGATCAGTTCTTATCTCTTTGCTTGGATTATTTACTGGCTTCATTCCAACAAAGCTTTTAATAAACATATTGCTACAAAGAAACAAGGCTTCTCACTCTTAAATTTCAGCCTGCGATACATTCAAGACAAATATTATCAATACTGACAATGGATAATCAACCACCATAGGCGTTTGTATCAAGCTATCCCCTTTCTCCCAGAAAGAATGCTGTTATCAAAAATGTAGTACACTCCATAGACAGTACATTCACTTTATAGAGAATTCATTTGTCTTCAAATTATGTCCATTTTTTTAAAAAAAGACAGAGAGTAATATTAACAGAGAAATATCAGTAGCTATCACAGAGATAATAAATACATGCAGTGAAGGCTGGAGCGGCAATACATTACAACTATAAAGTTTTTATCTTAAGGATTTGTGGGACAACAGCTGTGTATTTATGTAAAAGTTCAGTGCAATGAACAAGTCTGAAAATATTGGTGCATATTATTACAGTCCTTTATTCACATTATTCATTTCTGTCATGCATCTCAAAGCGTTCCCTCAAAGCTCTTACTATGTTTCCTGGTATTTTCTGGTGTTTGTTTTGTAAAGCTTCCATAGCAATTTTTGTCTATTACAAAGAGAAAAGAAGAAAAACAAAAACAGCCATATAGATTTAGAATCAGGGAAATTAGAATCAGGTTCTGAATATGGAGATAGACATAAACGATATTGGATTTAGGAATGTAATTATTTACTAATTTTCTTCTTAAAGGAAGCAACAAATAATTTCAGCAGTTTTCATCCTGCTGTGAAAAGATCTTTGAAAACTGCCATCTTTGAAGATTATTTGCGTTTTGACAGTTATTCTGCACAAAACATTCACATGGATATTATGTGCAGAAAATAGCATTTTATGTGCAGGAAATGGTAATGCTAGGGTAGATATCATGTTGGTAGATGATATATTGCACTAGCAATAAGGCACTTGCCTTATGTGTGCAGTTTTTCTCACCCCCACTCAAAAGAATATGATAGAGATGGAAAGTGTGAACACAACTAAAGGTAAATTCATCTGTTGAAGTACCTACTCTTCAAAGAGTGTTTGAGACTTCTCAACTTAAAAATGTATTGAATTAGGGAGAAAGATTATGAGTTTGTGTGTATCTGTATGTGCCTTCAATTGCCTGTCATGGCAAACTCATTAATTTCATAGGGTTTTCTTCAGCAAAGCATCCTTTGTATCCATTCTTGTACGTCTGCATCTGCCTTTGCACGTTTTTAAATAAAATATTTATTTTACTGGAACTGGAGTATTCTCTGCAGTTATTTCTGATATAACATAGGTGAAAAGATTCCCACAGTTACCCTCCTCTTGCAGCCTTCCTTTTGAACAGTAAATTCCCCAAATTTTAAGGAGCTGTTGGCATTGCTGGTGGGCACCCTCAACATCACCTACCTTTTAGAGTAACACTGCCAACACAATCTTTTAAAATATTAACAGAACCACTGACTAAATAAAGGGTCTCCTACATGGAGATCGTGTGTGTGTAGTCTATTTGTTTTAAATGCAAGGGTGGGAATAGCACCTGAATGGGGAGCTGTGTGAGGGGGTTCCAATACGGGTCATGTTCTACAAAAACCCCCAATGAAATGGGCTGATTTTGCATAGGAGGAAACTTTTGCTTAGATGCAGAGGAAGCATCTAAATATTGCAGAGAATGTCCCAGCACCGTTTTTCATGTTTACTCTGAAAAATTGTTACTGTAACCCAGAAAATCTCCATGAACTAGATTTGAATCAAAACACCAGACAGAAAAGTGGAATGGCATGATTTGACAAGTAGAAATACAGTCGGCCCTCCTTATACGCAGATTTACCATGCGTGGATTTGAGCATACGCACATGGCAAACCTGGAAGTTGTTCCCAATGGTGGTGCGCATGCACGCACATCGCCATTGGGAACGAAGTCCCCCTCCTCTTTCCCCCCTCATTCCTAACTTCCCTCCCTCCCTCCCACCCTCCTACCTACCTACCTACCTTCCCTCCCTCCCTCCCTGCTTACCTGCTGGGTTGTCACACTGCCACCGTGTTCTCCTTGCTGCTGTGGGAAAATCCGGGTGCTGCTCTTGGAGGCCAAGAGACCTTTCATGGTGGTGGCGGTGGCAGCGGTGAAGGGGCCGAAGGTTGACCTCATCCTCCTCGCCGCTGCTGCCGCCACCGCTGTACAAGGGCCAGATGCAGCCTGGAGGTCTCTTGTCCTCCAGGAGCAGCACCCGGCCTTTTTGCAGTGGTGGAGACTGAGGCCGCGAGGAGGATGAGGCTTGGCTTCCTTGTGGTCTTGGCCTCCGCAAAATGGCCGGGTGCTGCACCCGGCCCTTCTTCTGCGGTGATGATGAGGAGGACGGGGCCAGGCTTCGTCCTCCTCCGTGCTGCCACTGTTAAAGAGCCGGGTGCAGCTTGGAGGCCAAGAGGCCTCCAGGCTGCACCCGGCCCTTCTTCTGCGGTGGTGGTGAGGAGGACAGGGCCAGGCTTCATCCTCCTCCCTGCCGCCGCTTTTAAAGGGCCGGGTGCAGCTTAGAGGCCTCCAGGCTGCACCAGGACCTTCTTCTGCGGCGGTGGCAAGGAGGACGGGGCGAGGCTTCATCCTCCTCCCTGCCACTGCTGTTAAAGGGCCGGGTGCAACTTAGAGGCCTCCAGGCGGCACCAGGCCCTTCTTCTGCGATGGTGGCAAGTAGGACGGGCCAGGCTTCATCCTCCTCCCTGCCGCCACTGTTAAAGGGCTGGGTGCAGCTTAGAGGTCTCGAGGCTGCACCAGGCCCTTCTTCTGCAGCGGTGGAGAGGAGGACTGGGCCAGGCTTTGTCCTCCTCCCTGCCGCCACTGTTAAAGGGTTGGGTGCAGCCTGGAGGCCTCTTGGCCTCCAGGAGCAGCACCCGGATTTTTCCGCAGCAGTGGCAACCAGAATGCGGTGGCAGCGGCAGCAGGGAAGCAGGGAAGGAAAGAGGGAGTGAGGGAGGGAGGGAAGGTAGGTAGGTAAGTAGGTAGGTAGGTAGGAGGGAGGGAAGGAAGGAGGGAGGGAGGGAAGTTAGGAAGGAGGGGGGAAAGGGGGGGGGAGGAGGGGGACTTTTCTGTCTAATGGCGGTGCATGTGCACACGCGCCACCATTGGATAGAATGGCGCTTGAGCATAAACGGATTCTGGCATATGGGGGGGGGGGGGGGGAGTCCAGAACAGATCCCCTGCATATACCAAGGGCGCACTGTATTATTTTCTGAGCAGAAAGTGCCATTTTCTGTGCCAAACTGCTATGCGTAAATTTTGCACTGGTTAAATCCCAAATTGCAAATAGGCTTCTAAAACTGTGTGGTTTTAATAGTCTTTCTTGTAGTAGAAGGAAAATGGCTAAAATTGCTTTTTTGAGAAAAACATTATTGAAGACATATCATCATCATCATCATCATCATCATCATCATCATCATCATCATCATCAT
>NC_056525.1:199563469-199585268 GCF_019175285.1 Sceloporus undulatus | reverse complement strand
TTATATATATCCTGCCTACTCCGATTAGGACATTATTCCATATGTACTGTATACATTAACTTCAAGACAATTTGAACGCCAGCATTTTCTCTGGTTTGTGTTAATAGGGGCTGCTTCACCTGAAACTTCCTTATCATTGCTAACTTGACAAACCTTAAACTACTTGAGTTCACTTTTGGCTAAAGTACTGGCAAACTGACCACAGTAAACAAAAAAATCCTACTTCTTTACATTTTTATAAACCTTCTTAGGATTTGTATAAGTCTTTGTGTACTTTTTATTGAGTATGAATATAAGTTTTAATCCTTAACAATATAATACTCACTTTTTCAACTAATTCTTCTGCAGTTACATTTGGATCATATGAAATGGGTTGCCCAATATATGTTCGAAATTTGACTGGAAATAGTCCATACACAGGAAATACTAAACTACGTGTCTTTTCATAAAGCCATCTCATTGGTCCTATAAAGAAAATTAAAATTGGCTAGGAACTGCATACTGAGAGACTGCAGAGAAATTATGTGTTTCAAATTGTAATACATTGAAATTAATACTGAAACTGATACCAATTAAAATACTCGAAAACCTGTGTTGGTTAACCATCATATGTACAACTCTTAATCATCTTCAAGAATAGAAAGTATACAGAATTTTCATGCTTATAAACTACAGTATAACATTATGTACAGCTTAATGTTATGCTCTTTCTATGTGAAAACAAGTCTCACAGAATTTAATGTGGCTCATTCAAAGAAAGCACATATAGGTCTGCAATATAAAAAAAATATCTAAGGAAGTATAAACTTACGTATGTTTCCATATGTGATATATCCCTCTCTGAGATTTGAAGTAAACATAGGAATGATGGGCTAAGAAAGACCAAAGATAGACATTTTAAAAACAATTTTTTAAACTTAAGCTCATGTACATCAGTGAAAACATGAATTGTTTCGCATGGAAATGAATTAATTAGATTTGTATAGTCAGCTAAAAGAGTAGGGCTTATAATAATAAAGGATGTAACAGGTATGGATGAGTAATTCAATTCCTTCCTCTTCTATTCCAGAAGGAATTACTCTGAAGCTGCTATTTGCATTGGTGCTCCTGGATGGAGGGGTAGGTAAGAGAGAGGTCTCCAGCCCACAGCTGGATGGACACACTGAAGGGGGAAGAGTGGTGGTTGGTAAGAGAGTGAGAGGGTGACCCAGAAGAAGACAAAGAAAATACTTGGGAAAGCCAACTAGGAAAGATGGAGTCAGGGAAGTGGGTGTCGGTGGACGGGCAAAGGATCAGAGAGACAAGAATTCTCCAAAGTCTAGGCTTCAGGAGAACTCTGGAAGCCCTGCACCTGACATTGGGAGAGGAAGAGACTTTGGGGTAAGGAGAAGGGATGGAACAGGAGAAAGGAATGAAAGAATTTGAAAGGGTTTTTTTTTAAGGAGAACTCATAGAAAGAGACCTGCACAAGCCCAACCCCAGGAAGGATCCACTAAGCCCCAGGTGTTCCAGAGTGATGGGACACCAGAGGCCAAAGGTGGAGCATAGAGCAAGGCTGCCGCAGCAACAAAAGGACTGCTTGGGAAGCAAGAGAAGCAAGGGGAAGAGTTCCCATTCCCTGGGGGCCGAGAGCAGTAGACCAGGCAAGTTTAAGCCTGTTTCAGTTTTCTTTATGTTATCTAGGTGTTGGGAGAAGTTTGGGTTACTGTTATGTTGATTGGTATAAATAAGATGTGGCAATAAATAAGTGAAATAATTAAATATGCAATTATGCATCAATAGAACTATAGTGTCTAGATCAAGGGAAGCAATAGTGCCACTCTATTCTGCTTTGGTCAGGTCCCACCTGGAATACTGTGTTCAGTTCTGGGCACCACTATTCAAAAAGGATGTTGAGAAACTGGAGCATGTCCAAAGGAGAGCATCTAAAATGGTGAAGGGTCTGGAAACCATGCCCTATGATGAACATTTTAGGGAGATGGGGATATTTAGCCTGGAGAAGAGAAGGTTAAGAGGTGATATGATAGCCTTGTTTCAATATTTGAAGGGATGTCATATCGAGGAGGGTGTAAGCTTGTTTTCTGCTGCTCCAGAGAACAGGACACGGAAGAATGGATGCAAGCTACAGGAAAAGAGATTCCACTTCAACATTAGGAGGAACCTCCTGACAGTAAGGGCTGTTCAACAGTGAAACACACTCCCTCGGAGTGTAATGAAGTCTCCTTCCCTGGAGGCCTTTAAGCAGAGGCTGGATGGCCATCTGTCGGGGATGCTTTGATTGAAAGTACCTACATGGCAGGGGGTTGGACAGGATGGCCCTTGTGGCCTCTTCCAACTTTATGATTCTACAATTCTATGATTCTAAATTGTGTTGAAAGCAAATGACTTTGGACTGTATATTCCCATGGAGAAGCAAGGGAGGGTGGGACCCCACCTAGCTATGGGCCAGGGAGGGGCCACAGGGATAGTTTGCAAACTAAGTTCCTTTTGGTACAAATTACAGTGGGCCTCTGTATCCACGGACTTGCCATTTGTTGATTCCAGCATCCGTGGATGGCATGCCTGGGGGGGGGGGGGCGCCAGAGAAGGAGGAGGAGAAGAAGGAGGAAGGAAGAGAAGGTGGTGGTGGGGAATAGGAAGAGAATTGAGAAAGAAGAGGACAGAGGAGGAAGAGGTGACAGCAGAGGTTGAGGATAATGGCACTTTACTGCCCCGCCACTGAAAGCCTACCTTGCCTCTTCACTGCGAAGGGTGGCGGGAGGCTGCCTCCTCCTCCTTTTCCCCACCAACAACTCCTCCTTACTTCCTCCTCCTCTTCCTCTTCTTCTTCCTCTTCTTCTTGCCTACTGGCACCTCTATCACTGCCCCTTCCTCCTCCTTCCCCTCCTCCTCCTTTTCCCAGTTGGGGAAGGAAGAAGAGGAGGACAGATGTACCAGTGGCGAAAAGGAGGAGAGGGAGGAGGAGGAAGAAGAAGGGGCAGTGGGTGGGAAGATGATGATGATGAGGAGGCAGCCATAGTGGCAAAGTGCCATTGTCCGCAGTGGTGGCGTGGCTGTGTCGCTGCACCACCATTGAGATCAATGGGACTTGAGCATCCACAGATTCTGGCATCTGTGGGAGGATCTGGAACAGATCCCTCCCAGGTACTGAGGGCCCACTCAAAAACTAATGGTTGTGTAAAAAAAGAACCCTTTCACATTTTATGTTGCAAAGACATCTTATATATGTCTGTAAAAAAATCTTTTAACTTTGATGGGTGTCTCAACACGTCAATACACCAGTTTCTCACCAAGAATTAGAAAATTCTCTAATACATCCCCAGTCTATCATATTCAGATTGCTTTATGTTCTCTTCAGAGTTGGTCTAGGACACTGCAGAGTTTAATGGTAAAACTTCTCTTTCATGTTAATAAAATTATTTCAGAATGTTGATTAGACAAATACAGGGAACACTTCATATTTATTACAGTGTGTAAGTATATGGATTTCTTTGGCATTTAAAAAACCCATATGGATCCATCTGTGCCTTGATGTTTGTGAGGGTGTTCCAAGCAACTGGAAATAGAAAAAGGGAAAGATAATCAGGATGAACAAAATTGGTCTTTTCTTATGATGAAATATTACAAGTTAGCAGCTTGTTTTAGGTGCAGTGGTTAAATGCCTGTATTGCAGCCACTCACTCAGAAACCACAAGGTTGTGAGTTCAATACCAGTCAGGGGCTCAGGACTCACTCATCCTTGCATCCTTCCAAGCCACTAAAATGAGTACCCAGACTGTTGGGGGTAATTGACGTACACATTGTAAACCTCTCAGGGAGTGCTTAAGTATACTAATAAGTGGTATACAAATGTACCTGCTATTGCTATTATGGTGGCTTTAACAGTTGCCTGAATGAATATAATACATCCAACTGAGGTGTGCTCTTTGAGAAAGTGTATCTCATTTAGACAACACAGCGAAGGCAGATAATGTGAGTATCAAAGACTTTGAGTTTCATTTAGGGGGAGAAATTAGAGCTAGAAAATGGAAGAAGAAAGAAAGAAGGAAAAGAATGGAAAGGAAGGGAAACCACTCACCACTTTTGCATCAATGGCCACTTGAGCAAATCCTTTTCGATTTCCCCACACAAGCTTGTAAGTATTGTCACTATAATTCTGCTCTCTAATTCCACCAGGTGCAATGCCCAATAGATGTCCTTTTTTCAGAAGAGCCACACATTCTTGTTTTGTAGGATTAATACAGTGAATCACTTCAAAAAGCAGTTTTAGCCCTATAAAAATGAGAAGTAGGTCATATCTACAATGATAGAAAAACCCAGTTTACCTTTGGGTTATCCCTATCTGCAGCAGCCATGGCTTTGTTTAGACATGCTGATGACACCCAAATCTACTTCTCTATGTCTCTGACTGTTGCAGTGACTAAGGATGGCGTCTCTTCTCTGAATATCTGCCTTGAGTCGGTAATGGGCTGGATGAGGGAAAATAAACTCAGGCTGAATCCAGAGAAAACGGAGGTATTAGCAATAGGTATGCCTGGCCTGGGGAAGGAAATTTGTTGACCTGTCCTGGATGGGGTTACACTCCCCCTAAAGGACAAAGTTCGCAGCTTGGGAGTAATCCTGGTCTCGTCACTACAGCTGTCCCCTCAAATTGACGCGACAGCCTGGAGTGCCTGTTATCAACTTTGGTTGATACGGCAGCTGAGCCCCTGCCTGGACCAGGGAGACCTTGAAGCAGTAGTACATGCACTGGTAACTTCTCGTCTTGATTTCCGTAAAGCACTCTACATAGGGCTACCCTTATGCCAAGTTCGGAAGCTTCAACTGGTTCAAAATATGGCAGCCAGATTGGTCACTGGTACTTCCAGAATAGACCAATTAACTCCTGTTTTAAAATCACTCCACTGGCTGCCAATCAGCTTCTGGGCGCAGTATAAGGTGTTGGTTATTACCTTTTAAGCCCTATATGGCTTGAGCCCAAGTTACTTGCAGGAATGCCTCTCCCGACACAATCCGCCATGACTCTCAGAATATCTGGGGAAAATCTACTGGAAATACAATCTACCAGATTGCACACAACTTCCCAAAGAACTTTTACTGTCGCTGCCCCTAAACTGTGGAACAGCCTGACGGATGAGATCCGTCTTATCACTACCTTAGACGTCTTTAAGAAGGCAGTGAAGACGGAGCTCTTCCGGTGGGCTTACCCTCCTGAGCTTGATAAAGACATTCTCCTCGAAGAAGACTCTTTGTATATAACCACTGATGTATTTATTGGAACTGGATATATTTATTGGAACTGTTGGATTTTATGATTGCACGGTATGCTTTTATCAGGTTGTAACCCCACCCCGATCCGTAGGGAGAGGCAGGGCAATATAATTTATTTATTTATTTATTTATTATTATTATTATTATTATACTGTGAAGCAAATTTCAGGAGAACTGTCTGCATAGCACACAGCACACACAGTTCTCCCCTTAGAACTCACCCTGATCTAATAAATTGCAGTATGCATGGCCACCTCCCCCATGTATGCAAATCAATGTTGCTATGAAGTGCAGTCCACACCCACACACAAATATTTGGATTTTCCCTTCAAAACAGGGATAATTCCCCATTCCACCCCCCTTTCCATATTAAAATCCTGAAGTGATGAAAAAGCCCAGATTCAGTCCCACCCATCCTGTACATTGTTTGGACAGTGTGCTGTGAAAACTAGCTGAGACATTTTTATTTGGCCTGGGTAGATGCACCCTAAGGCACTATTACCATATATACTCATGTATAAGTCGACCTCATGTATAAGTTGAGGTCAACTTTTGGGACCAGAAATGGGGATTTTTATATGACCCGTGGATAAGTCGAGGGTCAGACTTAAGGGGGCAGCTCCGGGACCATCAGCATCTCTCTAGCCAGCCTCCCTTCTCAGGGAAGGGGTGAATGCGCGCCCTTCCCTGCCTTCTCTCTAGCTGGCTTCCCTTCTCAGGAGGAGGGAGGCTGGCTGGAGAAAAGGCTGAGCGCTCTTCCCAGCCTTCTCTCTAGCCGGCTTCCCTTCTCAGGAGGAGGGAGGCTGGCTGGAGAGAAGGCTGAGCGCCTTCCCGCCTTCTCTCTAGCTGGCTTCACTCTCAAGAGGAGGGAGGCCGGCTGGAGAAAAGGCTGAGCCCCTTCCCAGGCTTCTCTAGCCGGCTTCCCTTCTCAGGAGGAGGGAGGCCAGCTGGAGAGAAGGCTGAGCGCCCTTCCCAGGCTTCTCTCTAGCAGGCTTCCCTTCTCATGAGGAGAGAGTCTGGCTGGAGAGAAGGTTGAGCGTCATTCCCAGCCTTCTCTCTAGCCGGCTTCCCTTCTCAGGAGGAGGGAGGCCAGCTGGAGAGAAGGCTGCAGGGCAAACACGTGCTCTTCCCAGCATCGCACCAGGTGGCTTTCTCTTGTGGAAGGAGCCCGATTGGGAAGATGTTTGGTTGGAGGACCCCACTGACCCTTGTATATGTCTACCCCAGGATTTTGGAGACCATTTGGGTGCAAAAATTTCTTGACTTATAGTTGAGTATATACGGTACTTCACCCTTGGTTTAAAAAGAAATCAGACTCTGTGTTATATGTGCATTTCCTGTCAGTAAAATTTGTTTGGTATCAAATAAACACAATTCTAGGGATTCTTCTCCTGTTTTTCAATCTCTCCTCCTGAGCTCATACATGTAGTATTGGATTTGATGTTAAGGACTCCCAAGTTTGTAGTTCTCAGTGACCTTAACATTGCTTCCAACATATATTTAGGTTTAAGCTTTTAGCAGCTTTTTCACACCACAAGGATCGTGGACCTATTAAAACTGGAACTCTGAGAGACACTGTGAGTTTTCTCTTTTCTCTGCTGATGAAAGGCAGACATAACCATAATATTTTGTGTCACCTCCAATGCCAAATCAGCTTTCCCCCCCAAATGTATTTAATATCCTACATATTTAGACTGAAGACCATTCCCATTATGCTTTCTTTTGACATTTGGCCTCTTCCAAGATCTCCTAGTGCAATCAGATATTTTTCATGAGCAGACTGAATAAACCAGATAATATGTCCCAATTCACCACTTTCACAGTCATAGGTTGTATTGAATTCATGTAATGATGTGATTTTTTTCCACTGTGTACTTCTTGATCCCTGTGAGAGGACATTAATTGGGGGAGGGAGCATCTGAGCAGAAGAAAGAAACTTTCCTCAGAAACTCAGCTCATAGTTTTTTGTGGGTTTTTCAGGTATGTGGCCATGTTCTAGAAGAGTTTCTTCCTGACATTTCACCAGGATCTGTGGCTGGCATCTTTAGAGAATGGAAAGTCCTGGAAAGGACTTGGGTATATATATTGTGTGACCTGGGAAGGCAGGAGGGATTTGCATGTGTGTTGTTCTGTTGCTAATGGCAGGCCTTAGGGTGGGAGGGTCTGCAAAAGAGGATTAGCGTCTGCTTGATTAGTCCTCATTGTCTGCTGATATTTATTGTTTCACACTTACTGGCAAAAGGAAGGGCATTGGGAGAAGAGAGGGAACGACACAGGGTCCTTATATCTCTTCCCATTAACATCTATATAAGGAGAAGAGAAACAAAAAGAACAGCTCATGAAGATCACGAAAAGAGCTTTTCCTGTCCTCACTTTCTCTCCATCTCAGCTTTTATGCAATCTGGTCAGGTTAATTTTGCATTTTAAAACTGAAGAGGCAATCATTATTAAATACTGAATGCTGTGCAATGCACAAATTCAGCCATACTATAAGGACAACAAACTGAAGATTCCAAATAGTAATCAGGAAATTTTGAGTGTCCATTTAGAAAAAAATCAAAATAGCTAGACAAAATCATTTGAAAGAGCATCATTTTTATTAAATATACTTCTCAACAAAACTATAAATTTTCTTTTTTTACCTGGTAGACGAAAAAGGAGCTGATCCATCACAGAAAAGAAGAATCTACCGGTGATTCTATAGAATGTGAATATAAAGAAGTAATAATCGTATGCCATCGCTCCATGGTAATAAACAAGAACAGCAGGTCCTTCTGGAATATTTTCTATTCCACAAATTTCATAACCTATCAAAGAACAGCATGCAATGGCTTCAGCATTGTTACATGAGCATGTATATCTTATAATTCTCCATATGCTAATTAAATAGAAATAATAGGATATAAATAAAACCAAATGGTATGTATATACATATATACATACCTTTAAGGCAAACCTTTGAAACTATCAACATTTATGTTTTAAAGAGAAAACTAATTTTGAAAATGAAGTTCTAGCATCTGTCTAATTAACTGGCTCTTAATGTTTTTTGGCTGACAAAGTTCCTTGACAATCCGAAGACAGTTATGGACCCCCTCCCCAGAAAATGAACTTAAATATATTTTCAAAGTAACAAAGAGCAAATTGAAGGGGGGAAAAACTCCACAAACAAACCTATGGTGAATTACATTGGGTCCATAGACCAGCTGAAGTCCATCCATGAATCAACTAGTGGTTCATGGACCCTAGATTAAGAACTCCTGATTTAAATTTAAAATGTAACTTCTGCTTCATTGAATGTGTGTGTGTGGGCATCTCTCCAGTCTTGTCATTAATTATGAAAGTTTAAGAAGTAAGATAAGCCCAAATGAGCTTCAGAGTATGCGTGGCAGAAATACTAAGAGCCATTACAGTTAAAGCAGCATCAAAATGCCTTGATTCTTCAGTGTGGTAGTGAGGGGGGGGGAGCCATGCTTACCATGTAATAATCTTCCAATCATATAGGTCACCATTGCCATAAATTGCTTAGGCTTGTCCCATAATTTGTTTTCTTTATCTTCTGGAAGGTTACCAATTTTTTTACAAAAGCCACAGAATCCAGTGCCGAGGTACATCATAACAATAGAAATAATAGCAGGATAATATAATATTCCTAATATTGTGAATAGATACACTATAAAATCTGGACATCCACCAACAATATAAGTTGTAGATTCTTGCTCTAAACCATAGTCTCTACTTTCTGCTGTCATCTTTGGAGTCAAAGAGAAACCACAGGAAATTATGTTCCAGGACCAATTATTTTGTTCACTTTTCTCCCTAGAAAAAGAAAAGAAAAGACAACACACAATTAACTAGACAATTAACTGAAAGGTTCAAGACTGACCAAAATTTGGAAGATTTTGATGAAGGAAATTCAGAATTTGAGGAACTAATTCAACCAGGCAGTAAGAAAATTATAACAAAAATTTATAAAATATTACTAAAATTAGACCAAGAACAGGAAGTGATAAGAAACATGAATAAATGGGCCCAAAATATTGGTCATGCCATCAAATTAGAAGATTGGGAAAGAGTGTGGCAGAAGTATTTAAAATTTACAAATAGATCTACAGTAAAAGATGGTACTTAACACCAGAGAGAATTGCCAAAATATCCGAAAATACAAAAGTCATTGCTGGAAATGTTAGCAAAGAAACGGCACATTATACCACGCATGGTGGCAATGCCTGGTAATTCATTTTTTTTATAGGGATACACAAGAATATAGAGCAAATTTTAAACATTAGTTTCTGTCTGAGTCCAGAGTTATATCTATTGAATATGGTGCAAGTGGTAGATAAACAAACAGAGAAGATATATTGGAGAATTATACTTTACATGCATGTGATGGATATTCTAACTCAGTTAACCAATGGTAAGCCTTTTAATTATTGTAATGATGAATGAAAGAATTAAGGTTTTAGAAACGAAACTGGACTGAGGAAACCATAATGCAGTCAGAAAGAGGTTTAGGGAAGATAAAGATAACATATTGGGGGAAGGGAAGATTGAGGAAAAGAAGGTAAAATATAGTAATTAATAATTTAAAAAGAGAGAATTGATAAAAATTTAAAAGATATAAGGAATTAAATGGGGGGAAGTTAGAAAGAATAAGGAAGAAAAAAGAAGGCAAAGTACTAAATAACTTTATAGTATTTAAAGGATTTAAATAGGGTGGAAAATATAAACTAAGAAGGGAACATGGCATTTAATTAATTTCAAAAGGGAAAAAATTAAGACTAGCTAAACTCTTACAACAAATTGTCTGGAATCGTAGGTGGGAAGTCAGGAGTAGAGAGGAAAGAAGGTTGAGAAGAAAGTGAAGGAGGAGGAATAAGAGAAGAGAAGAGAAGAGAAGGTACAGGAAGAAAAAATAAAGAAAAGGTAAGGATGTAGGGAAATAGAAGGAATAAAAAAAGATAAAGCAAGGAAGAAGATGGAAGACAAGGAAAGATAAACCAAATAGAACAATAGAAGAAAATAGAGTTGTTAAGAAGCAATGAGAAGGACAACATAAGTGTGTATAGAGAAGGTGAGAAGGTACGAGAAGGTAGAAAAGATACAGAAGAAAGATAGTAAAAGAAATGAGGAAGAGAAAGAGGACTTGAATGATAAAGGAGAAAAAGAAAGAAGAGGAAATAACAGTGAAAAGAAAGAAAACCAGATGTACAAAGAAGGAAAAGAAGTCATGCCCATCAGAAGACATTGTATATATAAGAATAATTAAAATGAACTCTATAAAGAAAAGAAGATACGAGATTGAGAAAAAAATTGTTTTAGAAATATATTGACTATAATTCGTTATCTGGAACTATAAATGTAAAGAAAATTATTGTGATGTAAAATATTTAAATAAAGAGGGATTTTTTAAAAAAAATCTTAATAATATAATGATTTACAACCATCATTTGCAAAACTGAATTACTAGAACCTAGAACACAATAAACTAGAATGTATAAAATGAAAATAAAAGCAAACATTTATTAGGTAAACACTGACCTTATGAACAGAGAAACTTCTGCTGGAAGGACTGAATTCCTGTCACAATCTCTGTCTCTTTTTTATATTGATGAAAGCCAATGATGCAGTCATTAAATAGAAAAACTGGTTCTTCTACATATTCCAAAAAAATATGCTCTGATATAATCCCTTGTGAAGGAATTGTCCTTTCTCTTCCTACACGAATGTGGACTGAATATTGAATGATGTACGCATGTACACTCATCCATTACAGCCCTCAGAATATGTAAACTAAATTGTAGAGCTACTTACTGTATAACTTAATATCAAAATTATGAGTCACCACCTTCTCCTTGGTTATCTAGGACAGTTTATCTTTTTCCATTCCAAGCTTTCTTGTGGTACTGACATTCTTGTGCTAGTTTTTAACTACAGGTAATTGTTCCTTAAAAGATGCCTTTAGGTTTTGTTTATATAGTTACAATCTTCTGCAATATAGCCTCTGAAAAAAGTGGTATGACACACCTATGGACTAAGAATCTGTTACATCAACACTGTCTGGAGCACTATGCTATAGTGTCTCTTGTAGATATATACCTCTTAATGATGGACTTTGGCAACCAGTTTGTGGAGATGGAACTGATCCAGTACTTCCACTGTTTGAGAGAATCTCATTCCTAAAACCTTGCAAAACTTATCCTCCACAGCCTGATCTCATCAGAAAGACACAGCTTGATAAAGACTTTATTTAAGCATCTATCAATTAAAAACAAAGAAAGATAGAAATTCATTGCAAAGGAATGCATGTGTAATTTTTGTTTACAAATGTTACTTAAGAGCATATTAAAATCAAATGTAAAGCAATTAGGAGCAGTTTGAAAGGACAAAGGCATAACAAAAATATAATTTTGGCCAAAAATTAAAAACTTAGTAAGTGTGGAGGATCTTGACTTTTATTGGAAGTGTTGCACAACTGTGTTGCTATGCATTTTCCAGACTATGCTCTTAAACATCCTGGCACACAGCAAAGCCTCTGCTGAAGATCTCAAATTTTGGGCAGGCTCATAAAAGATGAGGAAGCAACCTGGCCCCAATCTTCAACCATCTCCTTGAGATCAAAAAAATAGATTAGACACTAGTGAAGTTGCTTCAAGACAGTGATACTTGATTTTCTAGGTGAAGCCAAATCATAGTCTGGCCACTGCATTTTTGCCCAAACTGTAGCTTCTAAACATTTTCCAGGTCAGCCCTATGCAGAGCACATTATAGTAGTCTAACTGGTCAGTAATAAAGGCATTCGGTTTGCCAGGTTAGGACCATACCAGGCAGGCCCTGGAATTTAGCCTCTGTTGGATGGAGCTACTCTTCCTGAAAAAGCAGGTTCATAGTTTAGATGTACTCCTAGGAGATTATCGCACTGGGTTCTGAGAACGTTCTCATCACGTGATGAGAACGGAACGCATTTGAGTATACCGCACATATGTGTTCCAATCGGGTTCTCAGAACGATTAAATGTGTTCCAAATGTGTTCCAGGAGGGTCCAGATTTGAATGTGTTCCCAGCGAGCTGAAACGTGATGAAAACGTTCCAACAGAAGTGTGTGCGGTATTCTTATCCGTTCTCAAATCCGTTCCCTCATTCCTCCATCTCCTGATTGGCTGAAAGAATGACAGGCAGGGAGGCAGGGAGACAGGGAGGCGAGCGACTGCAGTGAGGGAAGGTGTGTGTGTGAGAGGAGAGACAGAGAGAGAGAGGAGAGGAGGGGGGGAAGAAGGGAGGGAGGAAGGAGAAAAGGGAGGAAAGGTGGGACAAGAAGAAGAGGAAGAGGAAAAGAGAGAAAAGAGAAAGAGAGAGAGGGAAAGGAGACCAGAGCAGAGAGCAAGAGGGAGAGGGTCGCTGCTTCTGGGGGGGGGGGGGGCTCTAGTGTCATGTCCAGTGGGGCTCCTGTGCTGTCACAATGCAGGAGGCAGGGATGCCCAGGACCTTCTCTTCCTTCAATCCAGGAGGGAACCCACAAAAGCTCCTCTGTTTGGAGCACCACACAAAAGCAAGCAAACAACTCCCAGAATTCCATAGCAAAGAGCCAGACAAGAGTTAAAGCGGGGAGGGAAGCTCACAACCTGAAGGCACACATTACATGCACACACACAGGAGCAAAAGGGTGTCAAGGTGCCAAAAAGGGGAAATGGGATGACAGCAGAGGACTCTTCTTTTCTAACCGGTTTAAAGAGCTGCAATGGCTGCCGGGGCTCTGCCCTTGGTCCAGTCCCCTCCCTTTCCCTCTGCTTGAAGGGACCTCTGTGGAGCTCCCTTAAAGCCCAGGCTGCCAAGGAGGGGACTCTGCCCTTGGCCCATCAAGTTACATAGGTTTTATCCTATTTTCTTCAAACATATGCCAGCATATGAAGCCCCAACGTTTTATAGGGGCTTGCCTTCCTTCCCTCCCAAGAGAATCCTCGGACTCCCTTTGGAGGGAAGACAAGATGGGGGGGTGCTTGCCTTCTTCCCTCCCAGAGAATCCTCGGACTCCCTTCGGAGGGAAGACAAGATGGGGGGGGGGGCGCTTGCCTTCCTTCTCCCCCAAGAGATCCTCGGACTCCCTTCGGAGGGAAGACAAGATGGGGGGGGGCTGCTTCCTTCCCTCCCAAGGAATCTTCAGAGGAAGACTTCTCAGTGAGGCTGAGAAGCACTCTCCCGGCCAGAGTCCCTAGGCTTACTGAAATCCCCCACCTCCCTTCCCCATAGAAATCAATCCAAAAACTGAGTTTAAAAGGAGCAGAGGCGAGCCTTGGCTTGCATCTGGGAGAGATTTTAACCTCCGTTTTTGGATTGATTCGGGGAAAGAGAGAGAGAGATGGCAGGACATCCCCATAGCCAAGCATCCTCTGCCTCCCCAGAGGAAGACCCATAGGGCTCACTGCTCTTTTTAACCTCCGTTTTTTGGATTGATTCCTATGGGGAAAGAGGGAAGAGAGAGAGATGGCAGGACATCCCCATAGCCAAGCATCCTCTGCCTTCCCAGAGGAAGACCCATAGGGCTCACTGCTCTTTTTTAACCTCCGTTTTTGGATTGATTCCTATGGGGAAGGGAGGTGAGGGATTTCAGTAAGCCTCCCTTTTCCCTCTTTCCTGGGAGCAGCGCCTCTCCCAAGCCGTCCAACCACTGAGTGGCGAAGTCATCAGAACACAGCCCACAAAACGTAATACAGCCAACTGTTCTGAGAACGGTTTCAAGAAAAATCACAGTGCGGTAAACTACCGTTCTGATCACGTTCTGATCACGTTTTGATTACTAATGCGGTAATATCCGTTCCAGGAACGTTCTCATCACGTGATGATACGGAACGTTCTCAGAACGCAGTGCGATAATCTCCCTAGACTCAGCTCTAAACCTAGATGCCCATGATTTCTGTGGTGACCAGGATGCTTTTGTACACTTAATGCTAGTGCACCAACTACACTCATTCCAGGAGATCCCTGATCTGGCCATGATGATACTTGCCTTGATTACATCCCATTGGATTATTGTAACACACTTTATGTGGGTCTGTCCCTTGATTTTACTACTTCTTCCCTAGGGAGGATAGAATGGCCCTCTCCTTGCTGTCTTCCCACAGCAGGCAAAGACTTTTTGAAAATTCAGATAGGCTTTTAGAAATGGGGTATTGGAATGGGGTAACTGAGCCAAAATAAGATAGATTATCAGATAAAGTACTAAAGAAAAATCTGGGAAAACTACCAAAAGAATTTTTCGATATGTCAGAAGTGTTGGTTCTACAAGATGCTTGGAGAATTAAATATGAGAATGCTAAAGAGTTTACTTTTTTCACCAACAGACATAAATCATGGTCTAGACTAGATATGTTTTGGATTTCTTCACATTTAGGTTCAAACATTATTAAAATGAAAACTTTACCAAAAGTTTGGTCAGAACATAATCCTGTAACAATAGATATGGATGTTGGGAGGAAAGAATATAGCTGAAGATTGAGTATGAATATTTTAAGGGATGAAAAAATAATATTAGAAATAAAGAACACGATTGATAATTACTTTAAAGAAAATAGGAGCACGGAGTGTCCGATGCAGACAGTTTGGGATGCCTCAAAGGCAATAATAAGAGGCTGCTTAATTCAAAAAACCATTGAATGGGGAAAAAAGAAAGGAAAACTGAATAAACTGAACAAAGACTTGGAAAAGAAGGAAAATATTAGAAAAATATGGAAAAATATGGAAAAATATGGAGGTTTTACAAGAAATTAAATATATTCAAAAACAATTATCAATTCTAATGGTGGAAGAAATGGGGGGGGAGTGAAATTTACGAAACAGAATTGTTTTGAATTGGCCAACAAACCTGAGAAACTATTAGCTTATAGGTTAAAGAAAGAAAAGGAGAAAAGACTACAGTAATGCAAATGAGAAATCTCCCAGGGTCAGGGGTTTCCCAGCAGACATTGAGCACTAACCAAGCAGACACTAATCCTCTTTTGCATAGCCTCCCACCCTGAGGCCTGCCATTAGCAACAGACCAATATACATGCAAATCACTCCTTCTTTCCCAGGGTGGCACAGTATATATATATCCAACTCCTTTCCAGACAAGCATTCCCTGAAGATGCCAGCCACAGATGCTGGTGAAATGTCAGGAAGAAACTCTTCTAGAACATGGCCACATAGCCCGAAAAACCCACAAAAAACTAATCATTATCTTTGTAAATCACTGTTACAAGTCTGGTTATAAATTCCAATGGTGTTCTAATTCCCTTTGTGGGTTTCTCCAGGGGAAGCATTGTTCAGGAGAGAAGAACATAGTAAAACCAAATGGCTATTGTATGCTGACATCACCAAAAAATACCATATTAAAAACACAGGAAGAATTATTAAAGGAAGGATACAATTGCAATTGGTTTGCTTGTAGACAATTCACGGAGAGATTTAAAATGGATAGTAAATTAAATGGAATTGGACTAGTAGATCAGGATTTGGAAAAAATAGTAAAAAGTGAAGCTAAAAACAAATATCATAATTTTATAATTTAATACAAATTTGAACTGGAGGATGAGACAATCAAAGAATTTATGATAAAATGGCCAATAGATTTAAATCAAACTATCAAGTTAGAACAATGGGAAATAACTTGGAAAGTAAGACTCAAAGAAACCATCAATGTTGAATTAAGAGAAAATGTGTATAAATCACAATACAGGTGGTATTTAACACCATACAGATTATCAAAAATGTTCAAAGGTAATAAGGGTTTGTGTTGGAATTGCCAAAAAGAATTAGAGATGTATTTACATAGTTGGTGGAATTGTGAAAAGGGCCAAAAATCCATACATGTGGAAATGAAAATATTTAAACTTAATGAACGCATAGACACAAAGATGTATCTGTTGAACATAATAGAGAATCAAGTTTTAGAAAGCAAAGAAGGAAGAATAATATTCTTGGCAGTAATAGCAGCAAGACTGATATACGCTAAGTATTGGAAATCTAAAGAAATACCAAAGGTGGAAGAATGGAAATTAAAACCCTATTATTTGTTTGAAATGGATAAACTGACATGCTTTATGAAAAATAATTCTCTACAAGACTTTTATAAAAAATGGAACATACAAGCAGAAGAAAAAGAAAAATAGATATATAGCTTTAATGGAGTAGTTAATATGTGATGAGATACTTATAGAACCCAACCTAGAAAATTTCAAGACTGTAAATTAAGCCAGAAATGACTCTGTATTAATGGTAAATTAAAGAGGGAGTATTCACCCATGATAAATGATTTGAAGGATATGAATAGTAATGAATATTATGCCTGAAATAGGATATTTCAATTATTGTTAAAATAGTAATTATCTTAGGGTATGTAATTAAACTGTATTAGGAGTTAGTTTACTATAAATTTACATTTGGTAGACTCACCTGTGTAACTTAGGAAGTTGTTTATTGATGTTCTATGTTCTATGTTGATATGTTTGCATTATATGTATGTCTTTTTTATGTAAAAGTTGTTCTTTTTTATACATGTAATAAAAATTAAAGAAATAAAGAAATGAAAGCTTTTAAGGAAAAACTGGGAACACTTGCATGGTCTTAAATTGTACACTTTGGCGCGTTCCAGACGGGCCCTATGGGGCGCTGTCGTTACACGTGAGGGGCGGCGCTTCCTGATGCGCCTTGCCCCTCGCGCATAACAACTACATCAAAATGGCGGTGCTGCATAAAGATGGGCGGCGCCATTTTAACATCGCGGACGTGCAGCGTCTGGACTCGCACACGTGCAGCGTCCACATGTCGCGCACTGGAAGTGGCGCCGCAAGTGCATGCCTTGCACCTTGCGGTGCCTCTTCCGGGGCCCAGGAAGAAGCACCATTTTGCCCAAAGCCATCCAATGGCCCAGCAGGGAATCACAACCCTATTTCCAGAGTCCTGGTCCTAAATTCAAATCATTATACCATGCTGGCACTCATATATTATATGAACAATAAAACCCTACTTTGTGGTATATCATAGGCCTTTAAAAATGTTATTCCTGCATATATTCTTTTACCTTCTGTAATTAAAACATTTCCCCACAAAAAACCTTTCAGAAATATGTATTACTTTTCGTAGGAATTCCAGAATCTATGCAATGAAATAACGTTTCTATCACAAAATTTTGCTGACTGTTTTTTTTATTTGAATAGGCAAACATGGATATTACAGGTTTTCCCTGCCTTTTGACACCTCACTTTGTAATAACTCACTCTCTCAAACTTTGAGCATTAAAGACAAGTTAATTCAATAGGGGTTCTTGTTTATATCAGTTCTTCTTGCCAATGAGGCTTGCTTGGGAATGTTTACATAGACTTTTGTGTGTGTGTGTGTGTGTGTGTGTGTGCGTAATACATATAGAATGGGCCCTTGGTATTTGTTGGGGTTTGGTTCCAAGACCCCTGTGGATATCAAATTCATGGATGCTCAACTCCGATTAAATAAAATGGCATAGTAAAATAGTATATAAAATGTCAAAATCAAGATTTGCTTTTTGGAAATTATATATTTTTAAAATATTTTTAAGCTGTGAATAGTTGAATCCATGGATAAAAAAATCAGTGCATATTGAGGGCTGACTGTATATAAAGGCAGCTTTTAAAGACATAGCGTGTTAATCTAGGGAATCAGTGTGCAAAAAGATCTTGTAGCTACTTTTGTACATTTTAATGGGAGTGACAAAAGCAAGATGAAACCTATTTCTCTGAAACCATTCATTGCATGATGGTGCTTATATTGTAAGACTCCATGAAACTGAGTCCTTCTTTTTCAATCACCTCGACAATGAAAAATTAGTTGTGTTACATTGCTGGGCTTTATTTCTTAAGCCATACTGATAATTATTTGCTCCATATGGAGCTAGCAGAAGAATATGCAATATTTTTGGACAACTTTTCTGAAAATCAAAATGGCCTTGCTGACCAGAGGATTCTGGGAGCTGACATCCATAAAGTAAACTGTTCCAAGTCAAAAAGAACCTGGTAGGAATTAGTTCTGATCAATATGTCCCATCTCATATGAGTTCTTGATTGAAAACATTTTTTTAAAAAACAGAATGTATTGTACTAGGGAAATTATTACACGGGGACAGCTATGGGAAAGGATGGGAGCAGATTACTCTCCCATCCCTACCCCATCTGTGATCGTGCAAAAGAAATCCACACTTGTCATGCTGATCCAAGCTTTGTCTCCTCTTTGAAGTAATGCATAATGACGGGAAATGAGGGGACAATTCCAATTCACTCACTGGACAATGTTAGGATCAGCATGACATCATATGAAAGTCTTTTGTGCAATCACTGTCATTTGTGCTTCATGGATGGGACAATGTCCAGATCAGTGCAGCATCATGTGAAAGTCCTTCCCACAATCGTGCGGGAAGGACGGGACATGAATGGGGAAAGGACAGGACAGGGACATTCTTTTCGCTGTCTGATAATGTCCTGTCTCATAAATATTATTCTGTCATTTTTAAAAATTTGTGCTATCTATGTAAAATATTGTTCTCAAATTATTCTCAAATCAGTATAAACTAATATGGTTACAACTACCATATTTTCCGGCGTACAAGACGACTTTTTAGCCCAGGAAAATCTGCCCCAAAGTCGGGGGCCATCTTGTACGCCGGATAGCTGCTGGGTCCTAAAGAGAGGCATATAGAGCCCTCGGCAGGAAAGCCTTCTCCCAAAGGCAAAGGAGCGTCCTCCTCCGTTTCTTCCCTCCTTTGCTTTTTCCCCTTCCTTTCTTTCTTCCTTCCTTCCTTCCCTTTCTTTTCCCCTCCTTCCTTCTCTCCCTCCTTCCTTCCTTCCTTGCTCCCTCCCCTCCCTGTCCTGTCCTCCTTTTCCTGGGGGCCCTGACTCTGAGAGCGAGGCTGGCTACAGAGCAACCAATCCTGTTTGGATGGAGTCACACTAACAGCCAATCAGATTGAGGACAGTGGTCGCCCCACCCCACCCTCACAAACTACAATTCCCAGGATTCTCTGGTTTTTCAAGGGAATAATAATAATAATAATAATAATAATAATAATAGCCTCCACATTTCCAGATCACAGCCCCAGAGAATGAGTCTACAGTACATCAGTGTTGCCAATTTAAGTTCACTTCTTCAGCTGCATTTGGATTTAATAATGATAACAATAATGGTGAGGATGATAGAGAGATAGATCTTGTAGCACCTTTGAGACTCACTGAAAGAAAAATTGGCAGCTTTCCTAGATTTAAGCGTATTTCCTCAGGTGCATGGGAATTGTAGTTCATTGTGGCACCAGAGCTCTTTCTCACAAAACTACAATTCCCAGGGTTCCCTAGCACTGAGCCAGGGCAGTTAAAGCAGTCTCAAATTGGATTATTTCTGCAGTGTGTCTTGGATCCAACTCAGGCTGCATCTTCACTCCAGAGACAATCCAGTTTCATACCATTTTAACTGCCATGCCCCAGTGCTATGAAATCTTGGGAACTGTAGTTTGTTGTCACACCAAAGTTTGCTGGGAGAGAAGGTTAAATGTCTCAGAAAACTAGAATTCCCAGGATTCCATAGCACTGAGCCAGGGCAGTTAAAGGGATGTCAAACTGGATTATTTCTGCAGTGCAGTTGCAGCCTAACATGTTTCTATTTGGCACAAAGCTTCCTGGGCTTTGATTCCAATAGGAGCCACTTGAATTGCCACGGCTCCATCCATATAGAATCCCTGGGATTTGTAGTTTGGAACAGTCCCCCCCCCCGCATTCTTTGGGCAGAGAAGGCAAAAGACCTTATAAAACTACAAATCCTAGGATTCCAATAGAATGGAGCAGCAGCTCTTAAAGTGGTGTCAAACTGCATTAATTCTAAAGTGTAGATGCACCAAGAGGAAGGGCGGGAGGAGTTGTTGAGGTGGGTGAAATAATGTTGTGTATGCTGTTATTTCAAATGTGGAACACACTCCTTCCTCAGAGTGTAGTGGAGTCTCCCTCCTCTTCCCCTTCTTTTCTTCTTTCCCCTTCTCCTTTTTTCTCCTCCCCCCTCTTTCTCCTCTGTCGCTGCTGTTGTTGTTGTGTGCCTTCAGCACCTTTCTGACTTATCGTGGAAGAGAGGGGTGGTCTTATACGGTGAGTATATCCCAAACACTCTATTTTAAGTTGTAAAGTTGAGGGTCGTCTTATACGCCCAGTCATCTTATACGCCAGAATATACGGTATTTCTTTCTCTGAAATAGTAAAAACAATAAACAAAATATTAAACAGTAGCAAGAATTAACTGATTACTAGTGATTTGAGAAACCCATGTTTTTCTTCTTGTTCATAGAGAACTTGAAGAGAATTTCTTTTAAAAATATTCATTCCACAAGTCCCCCTTTCAAAGGGTGATTTCTTCTCTCCCTTTCAGCAGCTAGCGAAATATTTTTCACAGATTTCTCGAATGACAATAAAAGACAAGTTGAATAATTACGCTAATTATTTTGCATTTCAAACTCAGTTACCATGTCAAAAGGAAGTTTGGCAGAGGTTTAAAGAACATTCCTATGCTTTAAAGAAGCTGAAGGCACACACACAAAAGGGGGGGGGGAAGCCCAGTCTCAACAAATAAACTGTGATTGAAGCCCCAACAAGAAATGGTAGAGTTGAGGGGACCCTCAAGGACCATCCAGTCCAACCCCCTTCTGCTATGAAGGAATACATGGGATCCAACTCTGCACCTCTCCCATGGTGATGCCAAGGTCATGCAATAACAACAACAACAACAACAACAACAACAATAATAAATGGCAAGGAGAGTGCAGAATATCCATGAGTGAGAGAGTGTGACTTACCCAATGCCACCCTGTGGATTTACATGGCTGAGCTGGGATCAGAACTCTAGCCTCCCAGTTCACCCTAGAAATTCACTGGCTGACCTTGGGCAAGTCACTTGCTCTCAGCTTCAACTTCAACTCCTAGGTATTCCTTCATGGTAGAAGAGGGGGGTGGTTGGATGACCCCATGGAATCCCTTCGAATGCTAGGTTTTATCCATCATGGCAGAATTCCTGCCATACACCCCACCCTGCCCCTTCTTCTCTTTTGTGAGGGTCACATTCTCTCAGCCTCAAAGGCAGGGCATGACCAACTCTCTCTCTCTGCACTTCTCCCATGGTGATGCCAAGGTCATGCAATAATAATAATAATAAATAATAATTGGCAAGGAGAGTGCAGAATATCCATGAGTGAGAGAGTGTGACTTACCCAGTGTCACCCTGTGGATTTACATGGCTGAGCTGTGTTCAGGACTCTAGCCTCCCAGTTCACCGTAGAAAATCACTGGCTGACCTTGGGCAAGTCACTTGCTCTCAGCTTCAACTCCAACTCTACACCTCTCCCATGGTGATGCTAAGGTCATGCAATAATAATAATAATAATAATAATAATAATAATAATAATAATAATAATTGGCAAGGAGAGTGCAGAATATCCATGAGTGAGAGAGTGTGACTTACCCAGTGTCACCCTGTGGATTTACATGGCTGAGCTGGG
>NC_056525.1:199544299-199563459 GCF_019175285.1 Sceloporus undulatus | reverse complement strand
ATCAGGACTCTAGCCTCCCAGTTCACCATAGAAATTCACTGGCTGATCTTGGGCAAGTTACATGCTCTCAGCTTCAACTCCAACTCCTAGGTATTCCTTCATGGTAGAAGAGGGGGGGTTGGATGACCTCTTGGAATCCCTTCGAATGCTAGGTTTTATCCATCATGGCAGAATTCCTGCCATTGCACCCCACCCTGCCCCGTCTTCTCTTTTGTGAGGGTCACACTCTCTCAGCCTCAGAGGCAGGGCATGACCAACTCTGCACTTCTCCCATGGTGATGCTAAGGTCATGCAATAATAATAATAATAATAATAATAATAATAATAATAATAATAATAATAGGCAAGGAGAGTGCACATTCTCTCAGCCTCAGAGGCAGGGCATGACAAACCTCTCTCCAGCTCTCTCAAGGTGATGCTAAGGCAAACCTACTTTTATTTTGCATTTTATTATATATATATATATATATATATATATATATATATATATATATATTTGGCAAGGAGAGCTCAAAATATCCATGAATAAGAGTGTGTGATGCATCCAAAAAGAGCATGGCATAAAGGGCAGAATGTCTTATCTACCACCAACACACAAAATGCCTCCCCTTTTGTTCGCTTTTGTTTTTCAAAGTAAAGCTGTGAGTGAGCAAAGATGGGGGGGAATCACCCTAACAAAGGAAATAGCCTCTGGTAAAACACAGGATGAATGGTAGCTTTTTTTAACGCAAAATACTCAAATCCTGTAGGTCGAATTTGTCAGCTGAACGTTTCTTCTTTTCTCTTCATTTGGAAATGATTAAAAATCAAAATTCTTACTCATGATCAAGAAGTGATCAGAATTTCTTCTCTACAAAATGCTTTTGAAATTTTCGAATTAGACATATTTCTACTAATTTTCTAATTTTGGAGAATATTCTTTACATCCCTACTGATTACCACCACACTCACCTCCAATTCTCAAATGTGTAAAAGGAATAAAAAGGCCTTAACTTTCAAGTGAAATGTTAAAATCAATGTAGTCAAACATGTCTTATGTAGAAGAGAATTTCACAACAGGGACCACTCCCAAAAAGACTCTGGTTTGGAAGTTGGCATTTTAATCTGTATAAACTGTAATACAGAAAAAGGTCTCATTTCCTGATCTGAATAAAATAAGGCCTGGATATCCACTATCAGCTATAGAACAAGTGTCAGGCAGCACTCAGACATTAAGACACCAAAGAGGGAATGGAATGAGTAAACTTCCTGAACAAGTATCATTAAAAAAAATCTTGTGTAACTGCTATTCATCTCAATAGTGTTCACTGATGAATAAGATAGTGAACATCAATAGTGTTCATTGATGAATAAGATTGAAGTCTTGTATGTTCTTATTTGGCAGTTAAGTGCCATAGATCAAAGTCATGTTTGCATCTCACAAGACATACATGGAATCCAAGCATACATTAAGCATATGTACTGACTGCTTATCAAAATCTAAATACTTCAAAGCTAGGTCATGTTTCCAAATACCCTTTCAGGTATTTGGAAATCACTGATCAGGTTCCATTGGATAAAAGCTATGCTTTACTTGTTGGCAAAAGTACTATTTACTGTAATGGACCTGGATTGCATTAAAGATTCTGTAGTGGTTCACATTTACTATCTATATGCTGAATGGATAGTGGATATGGGCTGTGGATTTAAGGGCCATTTATACTGATCAGCATATTTTGTTCTAATCCAAAATTCTGATCATTGAATAAATAGGCATTTGTCACAAAATTAGGAAATCCATTGATTGTTTGGAAAGGTATGAGCTTAGCCCTTGGTGGAAACCATTCTTGAGTTTTTATTCTAAAATGTTGCAGTTTATCAGTTAAATTTTCATATTTTATTGCTAAAATTAAATATTTTTGTGGTTTAATATTATGTTTGCGAATGTTTCAGTTGTCAGTAATTATTTTTAAAGTTGCACACATACTGGAAGTGCAATCAACCCTTGTACTTAAAACAGTTATTACAGACCATGCTAGGTTTGGTTTTTTCTTTTCAGTGGTAGTAGTGCCTTTAATTGCCTGTCAATTTATGGTGACTCCATGGATTTTTTAGGATTTTATAGGCAAGGAGTACTCAGAGGTAGCTTGCCATGGTCTTCTCTGAATATAGCCTGATTATAAGCTGTTATTTCCTGGAGGTTACTCTTCCAATTTCTGAACAGGCCTGAGCCTGCTTAGCTTCCAAGATCAGATAGAACCTGTTGCCTTCAGGTTATTTAAGCTGTTATTACATGACTAGTGGGAAAGTATGTTGTTCAAAATTGATAGTCTCTCTGGCTTTACTTCACGAACGAAGATTCAGGAAGCATTCATCCTGTGCTTTCCACAAGCGCGTTGATGACTAAAAAGGCCACTCTGAGATAAACAAGTCCGGTGATTCTTTCTGCGTTGTCATTTCTCTTCAAGACTCGTTTGGCGTGAGCTTTCAAAAAAGGCTGCAGCATCGTGGATAGTGCGTCTCCATGCCTCCCGGTGCGAGGCCAGGGCGGACCATTGTTGGTGATCAGTTTGGCCAAGCCTGAGTTGTTGTTTCAGGGAGTCCTTGTATCTCTTCTTTGGGGCTCCCCTCAAACTCTGACTTGTGACGAGTTCACCGTAGAATACTAATTTTGGGAGGCGATGGTCCTTCATCCTAGAAACGTGTCCTGCCCAGCGCAGCTGCGTCCTCAATAGCATGGCCTCAATGCTAGTGATCCCTGCTTGCTCAAGGACAGCAACATTTGTCACATAGTCAGTCCAGTGTATATTTAGAATTGTGCGTAAACAGCGCTGATGAAAGCGTTCAAGGAGTTGTAGGTGTTGGTGATAGGTGACCCATGTTTCAGACCCATAAAGGAGAATAGACAGTACAATGGCTCTATACACACTGATTTTGGTGCTTTGACTCAAGTGTTTGTTACTCCAGACTCTTTTGTGAAGCTTTCTGAATGCACTATATGCCTTTGCTACTCTGTGATCAATTTCTTTATCAATCTTGGCGTCTGAGGAGATGATGCTTCCCAGGTAGGTGAACTGCTGAACGGACCTAAGCACAGATGTGCCTACGGTGATGTGGGGATGGTAGTGTTCTTCCTGTGGTACAGGCTGGTAGAGAACTTCCGTTTTCTTCAGACTGACTTCCAGCCCAAAGAGCTCTGCAGCTGTAGCAAAACAAGATGTTAGGTGCTGCAGCACTGCTTCCATATGGGCAATAAGGGCAGCATCGTTAGCAAAAAGCAGCTCATGGACTAGATAGTTTAGAGTCTTAGTGCGAGCCCTCAGACGGCTTAGGTTAAACAGGCTACCATCAATACGGTAGCGTACATAAATGCTGTCTTCTTCTTCGAGATCTGCCGTAGCCCTTTGGAGCATCATGCTGAAGAAGATTGTAAATAGAGTTGGAGCGAGAACACAATCTTGTTTCACACCATTAGTTATTAGAAAGGGTTCCGAGAGAGCGTCACCATATCTGACTTGACCTTGCTTGCCTTCGTATAGCAGGATAATCTTTTTGAGGAATTTTTTTTGGGGGGGGCATCCTAGTCGTTCCAGGATCTGCCACAGACCTTTTCTACTCACAGTGTCGAAGGCTTTGGTGAGGTCGACAAATGTTACATAGAGTCCTTTGTTCTGCTCTCTACATTTCTCTTGCAGTTGTCTAAGGGCAAATACCATATCTGTAGTGCTCCTATTAGCTCTGAAGCCACATTGGCTTTCAGGAAAAAGTTCTTCTGCAATGGCAGGAACTAAACAGTTCAGGAGTATCCTTGCAAGGATTTTTCCAGTGATGGAGAGCAGTGTTATACCTCGATAGTTTGAGCAATCAGATTTTGCTCCATTTTTCTTATACAGGGTGATGATGACTGCATCTCGGAGATCTGATGGCAGTTCACCTTTTTCCCAGCAACATATAAGGAGCTTGTGAGTTTAGCATGGAGTACACGATCTCCGTGTTTCCAAGTTTCATGTGGAATTCCATCAATCCCGGCTGCCTTGCCATTTTTCATCTGTTGTATGGCCTTAAAGGTCTCTTCCAAAGTGGGAGCTATGTTCAATTCATTTTTCATCGGTTGTTGTGTCATATGTTGAATAGCTGAGCCTTGGACTACTCGGTTGGCACTAAAGAGGCTTTGGAAATGTTCAGCCCATCGGTTTAGAATGGAAGCTTTATCTGTGATTAATGTTTGACCATCTGTGCTATATAGGGAGCTTTGGACCTGATATGTAGGTCCAAACACTGCTAAGAGCTTCATAAAATCCTCTGGAATCACCCAGATGTGCACAACGTTGTGTCTTTTCTGCTAAGTTGAACCACCACTTGTTCTGAATGTCTTGGAGTTTTTGTTGGAGTTGACTACATGCAGGGCGAAAGGCTACTTTTTTTACATGGCAAGATGGCTGGGCGAGATGTGCCTGGTGAGTAGTTCTCTTCTTTGCCAACAGCTCCTGGATCTCTTGGTTGTTTTCATCAAACCAGTCTTGGTTTTTCTTGAGGGAGAATCCTAAGGATTCCTCCGCAGATTGCAGGATGTTGTTTTTGATATGTTGCCAAAGAGCTGGAGGAGAAGAGTCTACAGGATGGTCTTGAAGTTTTGTTTGCAAATTTGCCTGGAAGTTGTCTCTCATGGCAGCTTGTTGAAGATTGTTGACTTGGAGTCTCCTCTTTAGGATGCCACCCCTCTTAGGTTTAAATTTAAAATGAAGATTTAGTTTGCATCTTATGAGGCGATGATCTGTTTGACATTCTGCACTGGGCATCACTCGGGTATGACGGACATCATGAATATTTCTCTGGCACACTAGGATATAGTCAATGAGGTGCCAGTGTTTGGATCAGAGATGCATCCAGGTTGTCTTCAAGCTATCTTTCTGTTGAAAGATGGTGTTTGTAATAGTCAGCTACTGTTCTGCACAAAACTCTAGCAGGAGGTGTCCGTTATCATTACAGTTTCCACCACCATGCTGGCCTAAAACACCTTTCCAGGTTTCGAAGTTCTTTCCTACCCTGGCATTGAAGTCACCAAGAATAATGATTTTGTCTTCTGCAGGGACTTTTTGTATAAAGTGGCGTAGGTCTGAGTAGAATTTGTCTTTCTCTACAGGGTCGGCTTGCATAGTTGGGGCATATATACTGAAGAGAACAACATGTGGGAGGCGTAATGAGATACAGTAATGCGATCAGAATGTCCTGTTGGCAAGGTTTTGAGTTTGGAGGCAATGGAGTTTTTGATCATAAAGCCTATACCTGAAAGATGTTTTTCAGTTTTGGGTTTGCCAGACCAGTAGAGTGCGTAGCCGGCACCGTGTTCTTTAAGGCTGCCTTCCTTGTGGAGACGAATTTCACTAAGAGCAGCAATGTCAATGTTAAGTCGTGACTTAAGTTATAGACTATTAGAGCAGAACGACGCTCAGGACGTCCACTGTCTGCAGAATCTTGCATGGTTCTGATGTTCCAGCATGCGAGCGTTAGTCTATTTGCCCCTTTGGAGGCTGGTGTGTGTCTTTGTTTCTTTGTCTTAGACTGCATCAGAAGATGCCCGTTGGCTGCAGCTAGCCAACCGGGTATATGGGGATGAGCTTTCATCAGGCCACCTTTTCTATGTCCCTCTCCATATGGAGCAAGCAGTGCTCTCCTTAAAAATGGCTGCTTGGTCATTCAGGATGCTGCCGAACAAGACTGTCATCCCCTGGGTCAGTCTCAAATGACCAAAGTTGTGAACTGCCTGCATGCAGGGTTGGGTCTGCAGCTTCCAGTGCATCTTTACACCTGCCGTTTTGTCCCTCGTCTATCACTAAAGGGCTTTTTCAGAAGTTGGATGTATCCTTCGAGCCTGTGCAATGGGTTCTTCTGATGGAGCGTGCACAGAACTGGCCTCACCCTTTAAACCAGAGGTTCGTCTGCTGAGGCCTTGACAAGCATGGACAATGGCAGCGAGGTTCTCGGGTCGTAGGTTTGATTAGAGTTTCCTTCTCTTAGATGGTTGATCTTACAGGGTTAGACGAGCACCATCTGTCCGGGTTTGGGATTAGACTTTTCCTTCTCCTAGGATGGTTGCCATAAGGCTAAAGAGCCCATCCTGCCCTTTTGGTCAGACCCTTCGGTTGTGACCTGTCTGGCATGGGAGGCCCTACCGGTGGCTATTATACCAGCGCCAGCATAGCTCACAATTTCATTAGGGTATGCAAGCCTCTCCCCCACGACAAGGGGGCGTCAATGGAGAGGAAATTGGTAGTATCCACTTGTCAAATACAGGAACTTTGACAACTTCAGAAGTAGTAGTCCTGTGTAGATAGCTGGAAATGGGGTTGCTGTTCTGTCAGATGATAATGCATGATGAGTCACTCTGAAACAAGAAGCTGTAAAGTAACTTTGTACTCATAGTACACTGTATATTTGAGATCATGTGCACCTCTCCTTTTCAACAATGATCTTCTCCCAACAACAGAACCTAATCATCGTAGATCAAGGTGACAGCTGAACACTGAGGGCCTTTTCACACCACACTATTACAGCACCATGATTTCATTGTTGTGGTTCTGTGCTATGGGATTTTGGGATTTCCAGTTTAGGGAGAGGTAGTTAGAATTCTCAGCCAGAAAGCGGTAGTGCCCCACCAAACTGCAAATCCCAGGACTCCATAGAGTGGAACAATTATAGTTCAAGTGGAATCATAACACTGTAATTGTGTAGTGTGAAAGGGCCTTGAAACCTTGAAGTCAGACTGCTGCCAAAGTGTAGAAATAAAACAGTCTGATACCACTTTGACTTCCATTGCTCAATGCTGTATAATTTTGCCCTCAGCACTGTGGCATCTAGTTACCACAGTCCCATGGTTTTCCTGGGGCACTCGGGGTGAGAACAGTCTCTATCCTTTAGCCCCATCTGCTTGAGACCTTAGTAAGTGTATGAAAGCTCGTGCTGCCAACTTCTTTCTTTTAGTTAGTCTCAAAAGTGCAACAAGATTTCTCTACCTACTGATTCTACAGACTAACACAGCTATATCTTTGAATTCCATCTTTATGTATTTCTGCCTGCATAACATGGAAATTGAAAGATTAAAGAGTCATCAACCTGGATAATCTCAAAACCTAACCCTAAGGCACATTTTGATAAACACTGCCATCTATCAAACCTTATTCTCCAGTGGATTTGAGATGGCAGCCAAAGGAGAACAACTCCTCATCTCGGTGGCTTGTTACTTCTAAGAAAACTATACACTGAAACAGATCAAAGAATGATAAAGTTTGTGTGGCATAGGGTTTTGTGAACTACTACCTATTTCATCCAATACAAGTGGACTGACATCCAGGAAAGCCTATCTCAAATAAAATATTTGCTCACCCTGGTAGTGCTTCCTTCTTTGAAATCTTGGCAGATACGCACTGCTTCCTGAGGGGTGAAAGGTTGTGTCTGTGTTTTTGTGTGATCCCCCATTCTATTAGGGCTGAAGGGTGGGATATAAATACCTAAATAAATAAATAAATAAATAAATAAACCCTAACAATACACACACCACTAATAGATATGACCTACCTTTAACTATTCTTATACTAAAAACATATAACATAAAAGAGCAAACTTCCAACCACCTCAGTTTTTTTGTTCCTTTAGTATTATTAATAATTTTTTTATCTATATATTATTCTTACTGCTGACTTTACACTTTCTGATCTAATTCAAGATTATATAGTCCTCATTGCATTTAAATTTAGTTGCTTAACCTACTTTGGGGCATTTCATTTGAGTAAACTCAATTTCTCTCCAGTTTACATTATTCATTGTATGTATTTTCTTTTGTTCTTATTTCTTGTGACCAAGCTATATCATCCTCCTATAGTTACATTCTTTCCTTACATTATACAGAGATTCTGATTAAGATCTTATTTCTTAATTGTTGTCTCTTTCCATGCTTTGTCTGATTTCCATTGTTTGGCATAAATAATTCTAGCACATGTTAACAGGTAGAATAACATTTTCCCATATTTCTTCTCTATCACTTGTTCTACAATTCCCAACAGAAAGGTTTCTGGGCAAAATGATATCTGTATATTCAGTTCTACTCTTAATATATTATAGATTTCTAACCAATACTTCTTTGCTATCTTACATGACCACCACATATGGTAGTATGAACCTATGTTATCTGCACATTTCCAACAGTTTGACTTTGGTTTTTTATATATTAAAGAAATCTTTTGTGGTGACAAGTGCCACCTGTAAATCATTTTGTATACATTTTCTTTTAGTTCTTGACAGACAGTGTATTTCATTTTCCTTCCCCATATCTCTTACCACATATGATATTCTATATTATGTCCTACATTATGTGCCCATCTTATCATACTATGTTTAATTATTTCTTCTTCAGAGTCCCATTTCAATAGCATCTTATAACATCTAGCAATCATTTTTCTCTTCCTTTATTTAGTATTTCGTCCCATTCTGATTTCTCACTTTGTATTCCTTCAAGTTTTTTTTTATCAATCCTAAATCTTTCTCTTAACTGCCTATACAGATACCAATGACAGTCCACCCCAGATTCTCTCAATTCTTTTTGAGATTTCATCACTATTTCCCCTTGTATCGTTTTCAATATGTTGAAGTATCTTAGCCATTTAATTTTTGGAATACCTTCTCTTCCAAACAGTGCTTCATGAGGGGAAAACCATTGCGGTATTTTCATACAAAGTCTGGTTTTATATTTCCCCCATACATTTAATAAAGTCTTTCTCACTAAATGATTTTTACATTTATATTTATATTAGAGTTGTTTGCTTTTATTTGAGAATGCCCTACACTTTTCTTGAATGTCCTACATTTTGTGTTGTTTTGTCTTCATTTAAGGTTATGATATCTGATCACCTTGGTGCTCCTTCCCTCCTGCCCCAGGAATCTTTTATGAGAACCATTGGGAAGGTGGCTGCTGACATCTCTGATTGGGTTCTTGAAGGCAGAAAGTGAGCAACTATGCATGGGATGTTTGGCTAGGTGGCGCTATGTTCCCACAGGTGTCCAAGGAAAGCAGAGAATGTTCAGTGAACTGAAACCGAATGTGTGTTTGTGGGTGTGCATGCACATATTCTCTTGCCTCTCCTCTGGAGAGATGGTGAAAATTTCTCCTTCCCAGAACGGGAGGAAGGAGGAGTGGTTTCTTTAACAGGTGATTTGGAGCATGAGGGGGAAAACAACTTTTTATGTCTTAGGGAGGTGATCTTGCTACTGTGATGATTTTTTTTCTATATTTGGTGATGAAAGTGGTCTGTACATGCACAGGAGCTCTCTCACTTTGCAGGAGGGACTTTTTTCCAGGAGGGATTGTGTGAACATGTTGAGAAAGAATGGAATGTGTTTGCAGATGGCTTTCTCCCAGATTTTCACCTTTCCCTGTTTTTTTGCAGGATGAAGGGAGGAGGGGGAAAGCATTGTAGAGATTCAGGTTTCTTAACACAGAGCTAATTTCATGCTTTGCTATGCAGAGATACAGCTGTAACCCAAAATCAAAGATACACTGTCTATGTGTGGACATACATGCACCCATTTCCTTCGCTCTCTAGCAGAAGAGGGCATATAAACCACTTCTTTGCAGTAGGGGAGAAGGAAGTGGGCTCCTCAACAGCAGGCTTATTCATCAAGATAAGGGGAACATGTTGATAACAAGGAGACAATTAATGGATCTGAAGTTCCTCGCTACTATCCACAAGCTCTACCTGCCCTCTGCCTTCTTTTCCGTGCTCCTGCATGTCTGAGCATTTAACACAAAGTTATACAAAGCAAGTTGGTATTCTAAATAGGAAGTATTGCATCAGATTCCTAAAGCATTATAAAACAGATGTCATGACAATTTGGGATAGGAACAGGCAATGCCAATAATGGCACACAAACATGTCTATTCATGCACCTAACCACATGTACTTTGAGAGAACCAAAACATTTGGAAAAGTGTGTGAAAGTTCAGATCTTGTACATTACAGGAACTTTTCCAAGAAGTAATATGAATAGTTATCTCAATTTAACATCAAACAATGAGGTACATATAATTTTTGTTTTAAAAATTGAAGCCTTTATCACTATGCAAAATACATATCTGTCTCTGGATTTGTCCAGTCATACACATGAAGTTTTTGTTCAAAATGGCTTGTAAAACAGCCTTGAAAATCCCATTTTAAATTGTCCATACAGTGACCCTGTTACAGATAGGGTAATTGTAGATAGTAAATGTTCAGCCAAACAGAAGCCAAATGTAAGATGCTAGATAGTCAGTGCTGATCATTTTATCATCAGTAGGGTGCCTTGTTTTTCAGGGATATGCAGTCGAAGCATGCATTTCAGCTGTCTCAATATCTCTTGTTAAAGCCAATTGTGTTTTATAAAACCTATGCAGCAAAAATAAGTGTGACTAAGTTTAATGGTGCTGGCTGCTGGGGAACTACCGTATTTTCCGGCGTATAAGACGACTGGGCGTATAAGACGACCCCCAACTTATCCAGTTAAAATATAGAGTTTGGGATATACTCGCCGTATAAGACTACCCCTCTTCCAATGCACACCAAATAAAAATAAAAAAACCATCAGATTTGATTTCAATATAGTAATTTTAATTCACATGCTTATGGCATGCAGGTACTTAGCAGGAAAACTTGTTGTATACAAAGCCTGCTTGGATTGGTCAGCTCTCCCTGCCTGCCCAGCCCTCTCTGTCTCCAAGATTTTCTTCTACCATACTTGTACAGTACCACCTTTGCTGCTTTCATACGGTCACCACATATGGAGGGTATGCGGCTGCGGCCGTTTTTGAGCTCCCCCCACCATATGCGGCAACCACAGATTCTCCAGTCCGGCTCGGGAGTTTCAGCCCTATAAGACGACACCCGGCATATAAGACGACCCCCGACTTTTGAGAAACTTTTCCAGGGTTAAAAAGTAGTTTTATACGCCAGAAAATACAGTACATAGAATTACATCCAGCTGTGCAGGGCCAAAATGTTACTCCCCCCACCTTCCTTTCACAACATGTACAATGGTGCCACAGTAGTGAGGTGGGGGCACACTTGGCCCTCTCAGCAGCCCCCCATCTTCCGAGTCCCTTGTGGCCATAGCAGAGTTGGATCCAGAAGGCAGCCACCTTTCTACCCCAGCCTTATGAGTCCCACATGGCTGTGGCCATTCTCCTCAGGGTTTACATGCTTGCTCCCCCAGGGTATACTACCACACTGGGTGACACCCCCTCATATAACACAAATTAAATGACTGTGTATTCTGTTGCATATTCTATTCTATAAAATGCCTAAGGAGAGCAGATATTAAAAAACAAAACAAAACATCATTTCACACACACACACACACACACACACACACACACACACACACACACAGAGGATTCATTTAACAGAGAGATAGGAATGTGTCACAGAAAAAAACTTCTTCCAATGCTTATGAAATCATTCTGATAGTGCTATTAATATATTTCTTGGTTTTCTTTGGTATTTATCATGAAGGCTTTCAACTGCAGTCTTGGTCTGGAAAAAAAAAGGGGAGAATATAAATGGATGTTCAGCCCAACCTTACTATTTTTTTGCCTTTTTTTATTTTGGGGGATGAGGTTTAGGAGGGAATGGCAGCTTGTGTGGGAGGAAGCACTGCAATTGCAAATGGTTATGGGTTGATTGGGCTGTTTTTTGTTTTTCTTAAAACCACCTGAAAATCAGCATGATTTTTTAAAAAATTGGATCTGAGCACTTAAGGAAGCTCCATCAGGCTGTATTTTGGGATTTCAAGGGCCACATGTGGCCCACAGGCTGCTCTTTATTTACACATAGACGGGTTAAAACCGCTGGGTTGCGGCAGTCTCTCACCACTGCCGCTTGCAGCGTCCAGGAGCCGCAGCTGCCACACTGCGGGGCTCCCGGATGCTCCGAGGAAGGAGCGTGGAAATCACGCTCCTTCCTGTTCGCCGGAAGTGGCACCGCAAAGTGCAAGGCGCGCTTTTGTGGCATCACTTCCGCCGCGACACGTCTGGATGCTATGCGTCCAAGATGTCAAAATGGTGGTGGCGTGTGGAACGGCCGCTGCCATTTTGTGAGCGTGGAGCGCATAGTAGGGTTAGGGGGTTGCAGAAGCACCACAAAAGCGCGCCTTCCTAACCCTAGTACGCGCTCCGTGCGTACTTTCTGGCGGTTTGTAACCCGCCCTAGTTTACTTTGACAAAAGATTAAGATCTTGAGAAAACCAAAGATTCATCTATAAGGGCCCTGAAATGAGGAAGGATCCCAGGTCAAAAGACACTAAAAAGGGAAGTGTGGGCTGTATCTACACTGTAGAATTGATGCAGTTGACACCACTTCAATTGCCATGGCTCCATGCTATGGAATTCTAGGATTTGTAGTTTTGTGAGATATTTTGCCTTCTTTGTCGGAGTGCCCTGGTTCCACTACAAATTATAAATCCCAGAATTCCATTGGATGGAGCCATGACACTAACAGTGGCATCAAACTGCATTAATTCTGCAGCTTAGATGAATACCAGGAGTCTGAGAGATCTGGGGCTTCTGTGGTGAGGTTATGACAGACAGCAAAGAAATAAATAAGAAAATATCAAGTAAGATTGTACAAATCTGATTAAAAGATTCTGCATTTTGGATGGCCCAGAACCCACCAGCAGCCATACTGTAAAAAAATTGGTTTCAAGTCCACCAATGCCACCTATAATGACCTAGGAAGAGTCAGAAATATCATGAAGTATATTTCACCTTATGTCATAGGAGGTGTGGAAACATTTTTTTCCAAATAAAAATCCTTTTTAAAGATGGGGACATCTGCCCTCCTCCATTCTTCTGGGACTACTCCTGTTCTCGAGGAGTTCTTAAAAATTAATGCCAATGGTTCTGAGATTACATTTGCCAATTCTTTTAATACCCTTGGATGTAGGTCATCTGGTCCTGGAGACTTACATTCATTTAGATTAACCAGGCATTCCTGTACTTCCTCTTTACTTATTCTGTGCTGCATTTCCCCTATTGTGACCTCTGTCTAATATCCTCAGGGTGAGCACCCTTTTCCTTTTCTGAGAAGACTGAAGCAAAGAAGGTGTTGAGTAGTTCTGACTTTTCTCTGTCCCCTGTTAGCATTTTGCCATCTTCTCCATGCAGTGGCTCTATCATTTCCTTCTTCTTCCTTTTGGTATGTACATACCCAGAAAAGCCCTTTTTGTTGTTCTTAACCTCTCTAGCAAGCCTGAGCTCATTCTGTGTTTTTGCTTTTCTGACTTTACCCCTACGTGTACTAGATATTTAATTGAATTTCTCCTTGGTGATTTCCCCCCTTTTCCATTTCTTATACATGTTCCATTTAAAATTTAGTTCGGTTGAAAGTTCTTTAGTCATCCATCCCAGTTTCTTGAGACATCTCCCATTTTTCCTCTTGGAAAGAGACCTTTGAATAGTGTAGGTCGCCACAGTGAAAACATTTGTCCTGTGTTCTACGGCTGTGAAAAGAGTGAATGGCATCTTGGGAAAGGAAAGGAACTAAAAGTGGAAATCTCAGTATTGTAATACTTTTATATAAATAAATGGTGTAAACAAATTTGGAATACTGCATATGTATCTGGTCACTCCACCTCAAAACAGATATTGTAGAGCTTGAAAAGCAGAAGAAAAATAATCAATGTCCTGGAGCAATTGCCAATGAAGAAAGACACCTGAAAAAATCCAGTTGAAGACCACTTTAACGTCCCTGGCTCAGCACTAGGGAATCCTGGGAATTGTGGCTTTAGAGCTCTCTGACAGAGAAGGCTAAATGTCTCACAAATATACAATTCCCAGAATTCCCTAGCATTAAGGCAGGGCAGTTAAAGCAATCTCAAGCTGGACTATTACTGCAGTATGTTTTGGACCTTCATTTCCAGAGTATTTGGTTAGGTACATGATAGCGATGTATAAAATCAATCATGGCTGGAGAGCTTGGAAATGGAATCTTTTCCTCTCCTTTCTAATGATACACAGTCAGTCATTTAAACTATTATCCAATTAATCTAAATCAAATTAAATTCCAAGAGAACTGAGGCAAATAAAAAGAAATATTTCTTCAAATATCACATATTTATTTGCCACTTTTCTCCTGCAAAGGAACCCAAGGTAGCTCACAGATAAGTTAAATTATGGAAATTGTTAGCACAATAAGTGGTGATACTTCCTTTGGTGCACAACCCCACCGTTTAGAGAAGGCCATTTAAAAACCTGTGTATTCTTCCTTATTTTATTATATAAACTTTCATTTACATACACAAACACATATAATGACAATGAAGATGATTAACATTTTCTGTTACTAGTTTTTAAAATACCAGAAGACTCCTTGCATTTCCAAAAATAATTATACCAGAAGAAATTATTTACAAGAAATATCCTGAACTCTAGATACAGTACACTTAGCAGCAAGCAAGTAAAATCCTTTCACATTTACTGTTCCTTGAAATCCTGCACTTCATTTGAGTCCTGTCACCTCCCTCTGACTGTAATATTGTTTTTTCTGAAGTGGTTTTGTTCAATGTAATCAGTTTTCTCCCAGTCACTCCCAAATAAAAAGGGTGGTGAATGCCACTCCTGTGTCAGCCATGCCAGCTTAAATTGCTAGTAAAAGAATCACACCCACAGCAGCAGCGTTCTGTTACACCCAACTGCAGAATAACACCTACACTCTTTGCTCTCCCCATGCCAACTGGTAACTTCTCTGTCATCTGTTGTCTGGCTGCGACTGTCTACTTTCCTGGTGATGATAATCACCCATCCTGTGGCTGCCATTACATCAGGGCAGAAAACCTGTTGCAACTAAATAGCAGCTCAGACATCATGACTGGCACTATGGATTAAGCCCAGAAGTGATAGGCATCATGGAGAAAAGGTTAGCCCCATTCCACTACAGTTCAGATTCAAATCGCTCTGGCTTAGAAACATCCTTCTCCATCCCCATGACAGCTTTGTTCTGCCAAAAAAATAGTTGTCAGGAGATCCAGTGTGCTTCCAGAGGTGAGGGCTATTACAGAGGAGCACAGTTGTCTACTGTTCTTCAGCATCTACATCTAGTAGCTATGGTGCATTCCTCCCTTTTGCACACCCCACTATCTTCCACCTATACAGCAGCAATAATGTAGATGGGTGTGAGCAACTGCATGAGACCCAAGGTTCAGTTTTCCTGCTCTGACTCCCCTGAAAGCCACACCCTCAAGAGTACTCTCATATATCTCTGACATCATTGGAGGTCTTCCCCAAATGGGAACCAGGCTTCATATTGTGTCACCTCCTGCTACCATTTTGAGAATATCTTAGGAGCTGCTGGGAGTTCTGAGGGACTTTTTGTATGAGGCAGGGTGTTGTTGTTGTTTTTGTACATGAGAGGAGCTTTCCACACAAATTTGGTTGAAAAATGCCCAAATATAAATAGCCAAGAAATAATGTGAAACAGATGGGCCTGAAATGTCAAAGTGCATTCATCTAAAAGAAAATGGCTGAATATATCTTTGTTGCTCTCTTGTTCTCTTCTTCCCTTGGGGAGGTGCTACCACACTGAAAAGATGGTTTTTTTTGGTGAGGGATCCACCAGGAGGCAAAGTATCAATGAGGCAGAGATAATGTCTCCCTATGCAGGATTTTGACCGCAATTAGACCTTTTTTGCTTATTAGTAATTAAGTTAATGTGTTAATCCCTTCCCACTTATTTTTCCAGCTCTGCCACTTATAGCTGACTGTCAAAGAGAACTGTCTAGAAAGCCAGGTTTCTGCCTTATGGATAGGGAGAAGGAATGCTAACTGCTCATGTTTTATTGTATTTTGGCCCCTAACATTCCATGTTTATTGGAATGTTGGACTTGTATTGGCTCAGAAGTTAAGACAACACAGAATGTGGGGATGTTGGCCATTATGAATCAGAGTGAAGGAAGATCTAGCTAGAAATACCTAAACAGTCCAGCAGCCAGGTTACAGTTATTGATAGAGAGAACTCAAAATCACTCAAGGACAGACGAGTAAAGCAGGAATCCAGAGGCAGCTTTTCACAAATGGCAGAAGTCTTAGTGGCAGTTGATGGTAGTTTTACGTTTTATGGCACCATTGACACTTGAAGGATGGTTAAGTTGGTTTGGAGAAACACAGGCTTTCAGTGTTGGGTTGCAGAAGCATGCTTACAATAACCAATGCAATTTGAGCTGGGAAAGAATCAGATTTTATTGTGGCAGATCATACTTTACTGTGGCTCTGTGTGCCTGCCTATAACAGCCAAGATAAAAAGCAGTTGCATCCAGAATCTCTTATTGAGAATGCAATAGCAACAAAACAGAGAGAAAAGGGGAGAACTGGTAAGCCTGCCTTAACAGCTGCCTCTTGGTATGTGTCCCTTCCACCCTAGATCTGTATGTTTGACAACCAAAATGGAAATCATAAGAAAAGTGGAAGTCTGTGAAAGAAACCTTTTGGAAAAAAGAACCAGCAATTGGATGGAAACAGCATCCAAAAGCTATCTGGAAGTTTCAAAATCTTTTTGTTTACTTATGCAAGGCTATGGGCCAAAACAGATGGCCATAAAGGGGCAGCTTGACATCACCTCTTTGATCACTGGATTAGAGCCGCAGCAACCAAATGCTGCAGCCCCAATCTGGCATTTTTTTGGCCCAAAAAGAAGCAACAAAAAGTTGCTCCTATTTGCACTGGGAAAAAGCCACCCTTTCTGCTTCTGATGAGACTTTTATGCTTTTCAGCATGCAGCATCTAAATGCCATGCTGCTGGAGCACCAAAAAGTTGCCCCCATGTGGGCAGTGACGCCACATGATGCTGGCTTTGGGGTACCATCATGGTGTGTGTCATCCGTATACCACGTCCCCAAGCTGGCAGGAAGCTGGCATATTGTGCCAGTCTGTACTGGTTCTTACTTGACCTGGTTGTTTCATTTCCTCAACATCGATATCTTATTGTGACTATCATACCTGTCATTCCACAGAGAAAGGAACTTTATAGGATTGGATTGGTGAACCTATGGCACGCATGCCACTTCTGGTGTAGCAGGCGACTCCTTGTTGCAGCCTGAATCTCCAAGCCCCAAGCCCCACCTATTCCTGTTAGAAGCCCCGCCCCCCATGAGGCACAGGCCCCTGCGGAATGCCTTTTTCTTCTTCTCCTCCTCTTCCCAAACTTGGGAGTGTGTCTTGAACATTTCTTGAAACAAGGTTTTTCCTCCCTCCCTTCCCCCCCCCTCTCTCCCTCCCTCCCTTTCCTCTCTTCCTTCCCGTCCCTTCTCTTTCCCCCTTCCCTGACTGTGTCCTACTTGTCCTCCCTTCCTTTCCTCACTCTTCATTCTTTCTTTTCCCTTCTCTTCTCCCCTTCACTGGCGCTGTCCTACATGTCCTCCCTTCCTTTCCTCACTCTTCATTCTTTCTTTTCCCTTCTCTCCCCCCTTCTCTGACAGTGTCCTACATGTCCTCCCTTCCTTTCCTCATTCTTCATTCTTTCTTTTGCCTTCTCTTCCCCCCTTCCCTGACGGTGTCCTACATGTCCTCCCTTCCTTTCCCCACCCTGGTGGCGCAGTGGTTAAATGCCTGGACTGCAGCCATAAACTCAAAACCACAAGGTTGCGAGTTCAAGACCAGCAAAAGGGCCCAAGCTCGACTCAGGCTTGCATCCTTCCGAGGTCGCTAAAGTGAGTACCCAGACTGTTGGGGGCAAATTAGCTTACTTGCTAATTAGCTTACTTGCTGTTCACCGCTATGATCTTTGGAATAGCGGTATATAAATAAAACAAATTATTATTAATTATTTCTTTTTCCTTCTCTTCCCCCCTTCCCTGATGGTGTCCTACATGTTCTCCCTTCCTTTCCTCACTCTTCATTCCTTGTTTTCCCTTCTCTCCCCCCCATACTTTCTTGGCAAATTTCTTTGTCATTCTCTGTGGCTGAGAGTGTGTCCTGCCCAAGTGTACATGTGTCTGTGCTCTGTGCCTTCCAGTTTGCCATTTGTCTTCCTCTGAGGATGAGAGAGAGAAGCTTACCGCACAGGTTCTCCTGGGTCCGTTCTGAGAACGGAACGGAAGGAGCAGGAACGAGTGCGGAACGAGTAGGGGACGGATTTTACCGCACACACCAGTCCCTCATTCTTCCGTTCCCCCTCTCTTCCATTCGCAATCCGTTCCAGAGGGAGCAATTTTTGAGAACTGTTCAGAACAGTTCTCAAAAAGCATTCCCTATGGAACTGAATGGGAACAGAAGAGAGGGGCAACAGAACGAGTGAAGGACTGGAGTGTGCGGTAAAATCTGTCCCCCACTCATTCCGTTTCCTGCTGGGCCATTCTGAGAACTTCCCAGAAGACCTGTGTGGTAAGCTTCAGAGTGTCCTGCTGAAGGTTTCCTCCTAGGCCCTTGTCACACGGAGACTTATCGTCGGTAAAATGTTCCTGAAGCGTTCCTGAAGCATGAAGGTGAGATAGCCAGTCGTGCTTCTTAATCGTCATTGAAGTGTCATGAGGTCGAATATATACATTAATCATCATTGAGGTGTCCTGCTTCTCTCCTGTTGTCAAACGTTTGTGGAGCAGCTATTTTATGAATAACAAGAACTTCCATTATTCAAGCTCCGCAAATGCTTTGACTACGGGAGAGAAGCGGGACACCTCAGTGATGATTAATGTATATGTGATATATGTTGTATGTTTCTTTAAGTCTTACATCCTCTCTCTTCATTCACCTGTTCTGTGTTATTGTGTTCCTATAAATCATTATGTGATCTTGGGAGTGGTGGGAGTTGTTTGGAAAGAGACTGACTTTGTGTGTGAATATTCGACCTCATGTACAAGTCAAGGGCAGGTTCTGGGGCTAAAATGACAGATTTTGATATGACTTGTGGATAAGTTGAGTGTAAAAGTTAAGGGCATGGAATGAAGGATGTGAAGGTTGAAGCAAAGGAAAACAATGCCAAAGAACTTACAAATTTCTAGTGGGCATAACTGTGCTTGTAATAAAGGCTGGATGGATGAGAGAGCAGAAGGTGGTCAGTGCTTCCAGGGCAGATTGCCTTTCATCAGGAGATGGTTTTGTGTACGTATATGTCTCAGTGAGTGAATTAAAATACAGTACTTACATTGACCCATGGATACATTGACTCAGG
>NC_056525.1:199538101-199544199 GCF_019175285.1 Sceloporus undulatus | reverse complement strand
GTTGAAGTGAACATGGGTTCCTCTCCTGGAGCATCAGGTATGGTTGAAGATACCATGTCCTGTACAATGGTAAAGCAAATTGAGTGAAATTTTCCTATTCATCTTTTCTCTAGAAAAACAAAATGTGTGAAGTCCATTAATTTGAACATCATTCATGTTAAATTACAACTGATGATGATGATGATGATGATGATGATGATGATGATGATGATAAAACGCCACATGAGCACTGTTGCTTTGGAAGCTCACATTTCCTTTTCAAAGATGGCCAATATGCTCATCCCTTTCACCTCCATATTTCATTTTATTTGCAGGTTTATGTATAGTTCTCTTTGAGCACACGTAATGCCACGGTTTTCCTCAGCTCCAAGGGAGTCCGCGGACTCCCTTCGGACTGAGGAAAACTAAGCCTCCGAGAAGAGGCCTGAGCCGAGTGCCCAGACCTCTCCTCAGTGCGGCTTGGACTCCTTCTATCCAAAGGGAGTACTTGGACTCCCTTCAGAGAGAAGGAAGCTAAGCCTCGCTGGAAGGACTCCCTTCAGAGAAAAGGAAACTAAGCTTTGCCGAAGAGAGGCCTGTGCCGACAGCCTGTGCAGCTCCTCGGTACAGCTTGGACTCCTTCTCTCTGAAGATATTCCCCATGGAAGGACTCCCTTCAAAGAGAAGGAAGTATAAGCCTCGCTGAAGAGAGGCCTAGGCTGACTGGCCACGCCTCTCCTCGCGGTGGCTTGGGCTCCTTCTCTCCGAAGGCAGTCCCCAATGGAAGGACTCCCTTTAGAGAGAAGGAAGCTAAGCCGCGTCGAAGAGAGGCCTGGGCCGACGGCCCGTGCCTCTCCTAGGGGTGGCTTGGGCTCCTTCTCTCTGAAGGGAATCCCCTGGAAGGACTCCCTTCAGAGAGAAGGAAGCTAAGCTGCGTCGAAGAGAGGCCTGCACCGATGGCCCGCAGTCTCCTAGGCACGGCTTGGGCTCCTTCTCTCCGAAGGGAGTCCCCATGGAAGGGCTCCCTTCAGAGAGAAGAAAGCTAAGCCTCACTGAGGAGAGGCACGAGCCATTGGCCCAGGCTTGGACTCCTTCTCTCTGAAGGGAGTCCCCATGGAAGGACTGACTTCAGAGAGAAGGAAGCTAAGCCTTGCCAAAGAGAGGCCTGGGCCAATGGCCCACACCTCTCCTGGATGCGGCTTGGGCTCCTTCGTCAGTTTGTAAACCATACATCAAAGGAGAAATAGACAGAATAGGCAAAATGATGAGGAAGCACAACCTTCAAATGATTTACAAACCGACAAAGAAAATACAGCAAATGCTTTGCTCAGCCAAGGACAGGAGAGACCCTCTCACAATCGCCATAGTTTACCCCATACCATGCAGTTGCGGACAAGTCTACATATGGACCACCAAACGCAGTGTGCAAACAAGAATCAAGGAACACGAGAGACACTGGAGACTGGGCCAGCCAGAACAATCAGCAGTAGCAGAACATGCCACAAACCATCCTGGGCATAAAATACTGTTTGAAAACACTGAAATTCTGGACCATGTCAACCACTACCATGTCAGGATGCACAGGGAAGGCATTGAAATCCACAAACATCTGGATAATTTCAACCGGAAAGAAGAAATCCTTAAAAGTGAACAAAATTCGGCTACCAGTCCTGAGGAATAACAAATTAATGACTAAGCAAATGCAAGTGGGAAACCACTCAGAGTCTGGGGCTTTCCCAGCAGATAATGATCACCAATTAGTAAACATTAATCCTCTTTTGCATTACCTTCCCAGCCTGAGGCCTGCCATCAGCACAGAACAATACACATGCAAATCACTCCTGCATTCCCAGGCTCACAGAGTATATATTTTTTCCAGGCAAGCATTCTCTGAAGATGCCAGCCACAGATGCTGGCAAAACGTCAGGAAGAAACTCTTCTAGAACATGGCCACATAGCGCGAAAAAACCACAAAAAACTATGGATGCCGGCCATGAAAGCCTTCGACTTCACAAATCACCCAGGGTCAGGGGCTTTAACAGCAGACAGAAATGACTAACTAAGTAGACGCTAATCCTCTTTGCATACGCTCCCATGCTGAGGCCCTGCCATCAACAACAGAACAATACATAGATTAACATGGAGATCACTCCTCTCTACCCAATGTGTGTGTGTGTGTGTGTGTGTGTGTGTGTGCACTGTACCGTATTTTTGCTGCCAGGAGAGAGTTAGATATTGTTAGTTAGTTTAATATGTTATGTGATATCTTAACTATTATTAAGTCATGTATTTTGATTTTTGTATCTTGCATTACTATGTCTTGTATTTTTGACTATGTTTGCTGTATTTTCTGTACTAATTCTGCTTTATTATTAATATTATTATTATGTCAGTTAAGTTTTATTTGGTAGGGAGCATACTTTGTATCTAATGCTTTTGTTGTAATCAGCTTTGATTTTGCAAGAAAAAAGCAAAATAGAAATATATTATTATTATTATTATTATTATTATATTCCCAACCGTCTTCCATGCCAGCATTCTCTGAAGATGCCAGCCGCAGATGCTGGTGAAACATCAGGAATAAACTCTTCTAGAGCATGGCCACATACCCCCCAAAACAGACAAAAAACTATGGATGCCAGCCATGAAAGCCTTTGACAACAACCATACACTTTTTGTGTATAATAGAAAAAATCCCCTCAAAGCTGGTTACTGTATCTAACAAATGGGGAAGAGGAGGAGGGGAATTTGGGGCAAAATAGATGTCCTGATAAAGCGGCTTCTAGTTTGCTTGGGGTGTGGCGTTTAGACACTACATGCCCCTGAGTCGCCCAGAAGCTGCACCAGTGATTACAGGTTGTCTGGCTTCTGGGAGACTTGGGGGCATGACATTCAGATGACATTCGTCCCAGAGCCAGTGAAAAGCCAGCTCTGGAGGTGAAGGGGCAGCTTTTTTCCATCCCAAATAGGAGAGAACTTTTTCCACTCCTATCTGGGGCAGAAGCTGGCCAGATTGGGGCCATGGCATGCAGGTGTCATGGCCTCAATCCAGCAATCTCAGGGGCGGCATCATGCAGCCCCTTTGGAGCCATCTTTTTCACTCCTTAGTTTGATTTCCTGATTTCTGGTCATAGTCAAAGGAAGGCACAACTCCATTTAAAAAGTATTGACTGGATACTAAGTGCATAATGTTAACTGAATGTGTACTACATAAGAGCACTAGGACTTGCTGTCATAGCTTCAAAGGGTAATAAAAATGTTGATACTTTTTGACCAGCTATCACCAAACCAATAAAGTTTCCTTTGCCAACACTAAATTTCATCTGAATTTTAAAAGGGATAATATTTCCTTTAATAAGGGAAATTGACAACTTCAATGGGAAGTTGAATGATCAGCATTTAAAACTGTTTTGAATTTACACATTTCTATACATCATATAATAGAAAATGAATACAGTACCATGGAATGTTGAGTCTTATGGAGGATTCTCTTCCCTTTGATTCACTTTAACTGAGGAGCCACTATTATGCTTCTTTAATTATATTAATTATATTTAATTATCCTTTAATTATATTACAATTGGTACTGTTTTTTTTCTTTCCATTTTTGGGCATATATCATTCTTCCAGCTTTGACCATATAAAATACCATTTCCCCATATTTCTGTTCCAATTTTTCATCTGTCACTATATTTAATAAATACATTTTTGGATCTTTCTCTACTTTCTCTACTTTTTCCTGTAAAATATTTTACATTAATTTATGTATTTCATTCCAATATTTACGTGCCATTTCACATCCCAAGCACATCTAAATTAGAGTATCGGTCCCCCCCCCCCGCATTTCCAACATACATTATTTACATTTTTAAACATTTTTGCTAGTTTAGCTGGTGTATGGTACCAACGAATATACATTTTATAGTAATTTTCTTTATAATTAGAGCTTAAAGTATATTTCATTCTTTTCATCCAAGTTTTTACCCATTGACATAGTTTTATATTCTGTCACAATCCCTGCACCCATTTTACCATTTGCATTTTAATTTGTTCATCTTCCAATTCAATTGGCAATAACATTTTATAACATTTGTTAATTTTGTGACTATCTTCCGACTTAACAATTTTTTTTCTAATTCTGCGTCTAGTTATCCCCTAATTGAAGTGTACCTCAAGATGTTTAACCTGTGATCGTGATATTTTAAATTGTTTTTATACAATGTTTTATGGAATGTATTTTTGATTATAATTTGAATTGTTATATGATACGATGTATACTTTTCTCTTGAACCTGTGAACCGCTTTGATCTTATTGGAAAAGTGGTATAGAAATAAAATTATTATTATTATTATTATTATTATTATTATTATTATTATTTCACCAATTGTTTGGTTGACATCCTTTAGAAATTTTTCTCGTATTTGTCTATAAAAAGCCAAGTACAATTATAGTTCTCTGATAATAGTTGTTCTTGTGTTTTAAGTTTAATTTATTTTGATTTTTTATCTAGCAAATCTTCATAGGTTGGCCATTTATCTTTACACATTTGTAGAACGCTTCATTGAAAGATGTCCATCTTGGTATAAGTGTACAACATTTTGATTTAATTTTTTGCCAGGTTCTTAATAATGAGCACCTAATATAATGATTATTGAATTCTTTGTTGATTTTCAATTTGTCGTAGAATAAATAAGCATTCCAACCGTATCTTAATTCTGGCCCCTCCAACGTTAACATTCTTATATTCTTTAATTTTATCCACTCCATTACCAGTCCATGCAACAGGCACAGTAATAAATTTTTAAATTCGGTAAGGCAAGTCCCCCTCTTTTTATCTTATCTTGAAGTATTTTATACTTAACCATGAGTTTTTTCCCAGCCCATAGAATTTTTTTTACTGATTATTTTCTAATGGTAATCTATAAATATACACTAGCACATATAGTTTTACATATAATATGTGCTGTTTTGTGTCCTCTTTTTTCAATACTTAATATGCACCGTAAGAATGGGCTCTTGCATTCTCAGCAGTTGCGTAGAAGAAAGAATTTCAGCAGGTAGAGCTGAAGCTGAAGTTACTTCTGTTAAAATTTCTTCTTCTGTACAGTTATTCAATGTGCAGGAGTTTATCCTCTCTGGCATCTGGCCACCTGGTCTTTCATTTATCATCCAATTCTTCCAAGAATTAGTTCTCCTCAACTAATACTTCTATTACTTTTCCAATACCCTATCCATTTATAGGATCTTTAAGGATCAAAGGGGGGGGGTCTCAATTACACCATCTTCCACTCACCTGAATAATAATAATAATATAATAATAATAAAATTTTATTTGTATACCGCCCTTCTAAAAATCAGGGCGGTGAACAACAATTACATAACAATACAACAACAGGGCCATACAAAATACATTAAAAACAATTCAATAAAAATAATAAAATTTTCATGCCGGCAAAGCAGTGCTGACGAGGGGGGGGGGGAAGAATTAGTGGTCAGGGGTACGCTTGTTCGAATAAATGGGTTTTTAGCCCCTTCCTAAATTGGGCTAGGGAGGTGGCTGAGCGGAGCTCAAAGGGCAGCGCGTTCCAGAGGTTGGGGGCTGAGATGGAAAAAGCCCTCCTAGAGGTGGAATTATATTTCACCTCTGGAACTCTTAACAATAGCTGCCCTGATGATCTGAGTGCGCGGGGCGGATTGTACGGAGAACGCTACAGTCTCTTCACTTTAAATAAATATTTTAAAGACTCAACTAGATGTGAAGGTCACTAGCAGCCAATAAAGATGTCAAAACAACACTTATTTGTAGGCTCTCTACATAGCTGAATGAACAGATTATAGCTGCCAATAATGTCACCCAAGAAGGAAAAAAAAATCCCTTTTAGCTAAAACTAAACAACTATTTCTTCATGTACATTTTTAAAGAAACCTCATCCAGAACATGGTGCAAATTGCCAACTTGTTGTGCAGCTGCCACTAGTCACTGCTTCTTGAGGGGGAGAGATACAAATAATCTATATTCAGTAGAGAGAAATCAAACACCATTGTACTTACTGTTTCTGGAAACTCTGAACATCCCTTGTTTCCACCTACCTTGCTTTGACATCAATGATTCCTTTAT
>NC_056525.1:199531448-199538001 GCF_019175285.1 Sceloporus undulatus | reverse complement strand
TGTTTTCCTTGGTAGGGCATTTTGTGCCTGTCTCACCAGAGTCACTGCAGGGGTCAGAGTGGCCCACCATCGTATATACATCACTAGGGGTATAAAACAGCATCTCATGGTGTGTGTGCATTTCTCCAGGGTTTCAATGGGGTTTCCCTGTGGTAGTGCCCATGGAACCTAGGACAGGGGCTCCAAGTCCACTTGGATGCTGCCGGGAGTTTGAGTTTCGGAGTCTTCTTCCAAGGACATTGGTGTACCCAATGCCAGTGGGCACAAGGTGGGATCCTCTGGGACCTCAAATTCCCAGAGTTCTTCCCAGTCTTAGTTGCAGTTCATATTTGGGGGGAGGGGTCTGTTTAGAAAGAAGGCTGTTTGTTTCTGGTATGACAACCAGATGGTAGTCAGGATCCTCAACCACTTTTTGGGGGGCCCTACAAGTGGGTGAGCTGGTTCCCTCTTCTAGGAAGGACCGAGCCAGGAGTGTGCTAAGGTGGGAAGATGTCTCTTTCGTTGGACATGATGTTTTGTTAGTTCTTTGCAAATCCAAGTGTGACCAGATGGGGAAAGACTCCACCATCAAGTTAGTTCAGATTAACAGCAGCCAGCTTTGTCCTGTCTGGACTTTGATAATGTACCTTGCATCCCGTCCCCGTCCCCAAACTGAAGGCTTGCTTTTTCTACATGACGGTGGAACCCCCCTCACCTGGTTTCAACTGGTTGCAATGCTCAGACTGACCCTGCGATACATCAGGCTGCCAATGGAGGAGTTTGGAAGACATTCCTTGCACATTGAGGCTGCTACCACTGCAGCAGCCTTTCTGTTGATTCCATAAAACGGTTGGGCAGATGAAAGTCTAGGGCCTTTGCTGGATATGTTCAACCATGGTTAGACTCCTGCAGGGGAACACCCTTGGTGCTCCTTACCTGAGGAGACTGGGAATTGGGCTATCTCTTTGGGTTACGGTACAGCTTTCAGCTGGGTGTTGGTGAAAGGCGGACCCCTATCGAGAGGCTAGCTTTTTGTGGCAGTAGCAAGAGTCATGGTTCTGGTGGGTGGGTCTATCTGTGCTGTGGAGCACTGATTTTGGGAGTCCATCAGGGCCCCAAGGATGCTGGGATGGAGAAGGACTCGCCAATGAACTCCTTATCAGCGTCCCTTGGTGACAAGGGGCGGAGATATAAACATCCAGTTCCCCTCCCTTTGCCATCCCTGTGCCCAGCCATGACTGGGCAGTGGGGTTCATCGATCAGCAGTCGGGTTGGTTGATGCAAGATCCGGACCCATGCCTTGGGCCAACCCCTCCTGTCAAGTCTACTTTATGAAGTTGTGGGCCTTTCCCTTCCATATGATTGTCTATGAATTTTTCTTACTTGTAGTGCCCCTCTCCCCTGCAAATGCTATTTTTTGTGTGTATGTGTGCATGCACACACAAACAAAATGCTGTTTTCATGATTTCATGATTTTTAAAATTATTATTCAGGTAAACTGCACTGCAAGATAGAAACATGTTTGTCTTTGCATTTGTTTTCATTTTCCCACAGTGGCTACATAATTTCCAGCATGAAATCCAGCATGGTCTTCCATCACCAGCCCCTTGGTCTTAATTCTAGCTTGCTGTTTAAATTTGCATTTTCGTTCAGTTTTTCAAAATGGGCCATGTGCCTCCTGCTGTCTCTTCATTTCAGTGCAAATATTTATTTATTTGAATTATATTCTATCTTTCTCTCAGTCATATGGGACATATAAAAACACAAAATATACTGTCAAAAAACAATTAAGTAAATGCTATTATTAAAATGCAATAGAAATAAAAGCTCTTAAAAGCACAGCAGTAAGGAAACAACACACCTATTTTTAAAAACTCTTCCTCAGTAATTAGTCAATTGCCAGTGACCTATCTAAATAAAAAGTATTTGAATGTTGTCAGCAGAACAATATGGAGAGAAACAGGCTAGCATTATTCGAGATGGAGTTCCACCACTTAGACACAGCCATCAAGAAAGCCTTCAGCAAATATGACCCTGAGATAGTCTTGATGAATAGAAGGGCCCAGAACCAGTTGCAGAAAAAGTTGCAGAAGTGGTAGCAAACCTAAAGACTGTAAGAACAAATGTACTACATCTCATGCAACTGGAAAGGAAATGCAATGCTGCTAGCCCATTTTCCCTATGCTATTGTTATATGAGGAAATAATCAACAACAAATGGAGTGGTGTAGAGAAGAGAGATCCACAAATGAACAATAATTTATTTTGACTAACTATTCACATCATATATTTTTTGTTTAGGCTAGAAAGATGGTACAAAATAATAACAATAACAGAGGCACCAAAGAGGTACAGCAACATGGCGATGCCCTATCTTCTGCCTGCACGTATTCTGCTGCAGGTGAAGTGCTCCACATGGCCATCACTGAGTAGAGGAGTGGGGCCCCAGTGAAACTGCCCTCTGGAGTACAGGGAATATCCATGTGGGCACGAAATGTCCATGAAGATCCCACAACTTTAAAACTGAAAGAATAAATTAACCCCCTAGTAGAACTTTACCTTAGTACAGTGTGCCCGTGCCATACGCGGGTGCACTATATGCGGCTTCCAGCTTACACAGAAGCCGCACACAAATCAAATGCTGACACATTTTCACTTCTCCTAGGCAATTTTAGGCTGAGGAAAGATTTTTCTTTAGTAAGAAGGGACTTGAATATTACTTCTAGTTGGAAAAAAGGGCCTCTGCTGAGCCAATAATAATAATAATAATAATAATAATAATAATAATAATAATAATAATAATAATAATAGGTTTTATTTATATACCGCCCAATCACTGGGAATCCGAGCGGTTTACAATAGAGGGGATAACAGACAGTTCCCTGCCCACAGGCTTACAATCTAAAAGACACGACACAAAAGGAGAAGGGAATGGTGAGGGGGGGAGGGAATCAGGTCCAGCATTCTTCTCTCCCTCTGAGGCCTGGACCAAGGCAGATGGACCGGAGGGAGGGCTCTTCTTCTTCAGGCTAGCCCCTGAAGGAACTGGGCCAGCCTACTCTCTCCCTCAGAGGCCGAAAGATGACAGTTAGGGAGGGAGGAGCCTCCTTCTTCAGGCTAGCCCCTGATGGAATGGACCAGAGATGGCTGAAATCATGGCCAGATTTTCATTTTCATTTTCCCTGGCCATGAAGGATGTTTGGGAGCAAAAATAATTTTTTAAAAAATCTGTGAAGTCATCCCTAGTCCTTCATCCCAGCTTTATATCATATAATGAGTCTCAACAAACACCAGGAGAGAAAGGCTATATGGAACAAACTATGTACCAGTCCACATATAGTCAGCCCTCCATATCCATGGATTTTTTATCCATGGAGTCAAACATCCACAGCTTGAATACACACACACACACACACACACACACACACACACACACACACACACTCCACAAAGCAAAACTTGATTTTGCCATTTTATATAAGGGACACCATTTTACTACACCGTTGTATTTAATAGAACTTGAGCATCCAGGAATTTTGGTGTCCACAGAGGGGCTTAGAACAAAACCCCAGCAGATACCAAGGGCCCCATGTACTAAATGTCCATTCCTGAACAAGGAGGATGTAAATAAGTATGCAGAACATAACAAAAATCAAAAACTTTATCCATAAATTGATTTTATGTTTATATTTTCCTGAGCAGTTTCACTTACTTTTTCTACTAGCTCTTGTGCAGTTATATTCGGATCATATGGGATGGGTTCTACAATATATGTACATAATTTGACAGGAAAATATCCAGCAATAGGGAGGAAAAACCATCGAGTTTTTTCATATAGCCATCTGGTAAATCCTGTGGAGGAAATGACATAATTTCAGATTCATCTAATGCTGCATGTTATCAGACTGGAGACTGTCTGGCATCTTGAATTTTAAGAGTGGCAGGAATCCAACCCAAGAAATGAGAATTAAATAATAGAAGGTCCAGACTACACATGGTATTAAACATATCATCTTGCCCTGGGTGCCCACATATCACATATAGCCAGCATGTACATGAACTGTATAAATTATTGGCAGTTGTAGAGCTCACCCCCCAACTCACACACTTTAGTCTTAACAGATCCAATTTGAATGAGAAAAACGTTCAACTGAAGAGAATGGGAAGTTTTCCTTCTGTTCAAATCGCCAGTATATCATACCCAAGTATGGACAGGATCTAGCATCAAATACTCCCTTCTCACAAATTAGTGTCACCATCTTGATCAAGGACCAGTGTTGACTGTTTTTGAGGCAAAAATCCTGTATTCAGAGGCAATATTGTTGGACATGTCATGCTTCGGCCTAAATATTCTGAAGTGTTAGCACAGCCAAGGCATTACTTCTGCTCACCAAACATATATATATATATATATATATATATATATATATATATATATATGGAATTAAAATTAGCTCAAATGGAATTGGCTGTGTTACTTAGGAATCTTTACCTGTGTATACCAGGTCTGAAGGTACAAAGAAGTCCAGAGGCAGCTCAAAGTTACAAGTTTTATTTAAAAGAGAAAAATCCACACACATACTCACACACGGACATGCATGCAGAAACACACCTACACTAGGAATAGGGAACAAAGAGTTAAGTTGGAATAGAAAAGGCTTTAGAAGGAGAACATACAACCTGAATGTTTGTAGCTCCTCCTTCTGCTGCCAGTGTTAAGATGGACAATGGAGACTCATTTGCTCTCTTGGCAGAGTAGTGAAGCAGGGCTAGCAATTACAAAACTGGCAGCACTTCTGTCTGGAAATAAACTAAGGGGCTGAAGAGACAGCATGATGGTGGCTTGGGGGTGGAGGTGGGGCATGTGGTGTGTGGTCACCACACCCCTACTCTACCCTGATGCTTGATCTTCCCAGAAGTTTGGTCTTCCCAGAAAGGAGGGGAGGTGTAAATTAGGCATGTTTCCAAGACAGGATGGCAAGATGAATGGAGTTTCTTTCCATGCCAGGTGCCATTCCCTTTTATTATCTTAATACCTCATTTTATGTAAAAGGAGAACATCTCCTGGTGGCGACTCCAAGAATGCTATGTGATGTACCCATTTTGAGACTATGGAAGCTTGAATCATACACAGGATACCCACTATCACTGGATATCAAAGAGAAGAGGTGATTTCAGGCAAGTCCAAGGCATAACAGAAGGCACCAAATCTGGTCTGATCTTAGAAGCCAATCAGGACCAGTTTTGGGATGGTGGACTGCCAAGGAAAACCAGGCGGTTTTGGCTATATTTAAAAGAAATACAGTGTGCCCGCATCATACGTGGGCATGCTATATGCGGCTTTGACCATATGCGGAAAGCTGCGGGAGAGTGCGCAGGGTAGCGCATCCCATTCACATGAATTGGGTGTGCACCCGTGATGTATGTGCCACCGCGTTGCAGCATGCACACACCCCATTCATGCCAATGGGGCTAGAGCATGCATAGAATTCGGCTTACATGGGGGGGGGGGGTCCGGAATGGATCCCCCGCGTAAACCGAGGGTGCGCTGTATAGGACTAATCAAGAGGAGAACTCAAAGGAGTGATCCTTGCCTAAGAACAACTAGAACAAAGCCCCCAGGGAAGCTGAATATGTTTCCAACATGTTGTAAAGACAGATATTACAGATATCACACACACTAACTCATTAATTATTTGTGATGAACATTTAAATAAGCAATAAATGTCACCCTTAGAACCCCCTAATAATATTGTTATGGCACTGGATGAATTATAGACTGCTAGTCTATAGCACACACATTTCAATAGCTAGGTAAGTGCCACAGTTCTGAGGTAAAACCACAGTTCTGAGATAAAGAGTTTCACGTTCATTCTCTGTGCCATTGTTACCTATTTCTTTCCTGCTTCTCAACATTTTCATTCTGTCTTTTAGGCATATCCAAAACTTTGTGATTCCTGGCAATAGAGCCAGAACAACTAAAAGCTCTCACGGTATGTCTCCCTGAATAAGGTCTGAGTTTTGCCCCTGTGTTTACTCATTCCTCCCAACTTCTACTGTACGTCCAGTGGTTAACGGGGGAGAGAGAATCATGAAATCACGCACATGTACATTGTTGTATTAAAAGACAAGGCCATAACTTTATTGGTAGTAGCTGTTAGGTCCTTTAGCACTTAGATCCAAGCAGGCCACCTGTCTGCCACCTGATGAAGCCCGTCTGCCAATCTGCCTGCTGGGGAGAAATATTTTATGGCAGGCTGTGGGGGTCCATGTGGGCATGGGCCACTATGTAAGACTCCCCCATCTACTTTGGAGTTACATATTTCCTACGGTTGTCTCCGTAGTGCTAAACTATGTGTCTTAGGAGTTTAGTGCACAGATAAATAAACCAGCTTACCTAAGGTTTGAATCCTCTTCTGGATATTATCATATGCATTCTGCTGCTGATGGCACCTCCTGCCTAAAACCTGGCTCCCAGCCGCACTCAGCCAGCCAATTTGCAACATGAGGAGCTTCCTGGCTTTGCAAATCGGCTGGCTGAGCTCAGATTCTAGCTGGGATTTAGGTGGGTTTTA
>NC_056525.1:199476905-199531348 GCF_019175285.1 Sceloporus undulatus | reverse complement strand
GTGCATGTGAAGTTGTCCACTTCTGTAGGCAAGAAGAGAAACATCCCGCAAGAGTTGCAGGTGACTGCAGCAGATCCCTCGTTGTCCATACTGCAAAGTCTTTAGTAATGAATATAACGGTCAATCTACTGGGAATACTCCTTTAAAGGAATGTACTGGCTGTTATGTTACACTTAAAGGGAAGGTTCTGTTTCAATATCTGATTCTAACCTGATGCCACTTGAGCAGAGTTGTTGAGTTAAAGAACTACTAAAATTTGCGCGCCTTTAGGCGCGCGGCTCTGGAAGTTGGTATATAAAGCTAGTCTGCTAGCTCCGCCCCCTTGTGACTCACAGATGTGACTCACAGAAGCTCCTCCCCTTCAGCAATGAGCACACGGTCTCAAGCACACAGTCTCAAAATGGCTGCCAAGCAGCTCCTCTCCTTCTCCTCTCTCTGGCCGGACTGCTCTGGAAGGCTCTGGAAGTTGGTATATAAAGAGGCTGCCAAAATAAGGACATTTTTAAGTTTGGCAGCATCAAGAAAGAAGGATGTTGAACACTTACATGCTGCAAGAGCTTGAAATGGGATACTAAATGAAATGCTAATCAAAGGTTTTGCACAAGGCAAAGCTGATCCTTGTCATGATACAAAAATGACAAAGAGACTTGCATTTTGATATATGTTGATTTGATCTTGGCTTACCAAGATGAAGCTGATTGTGAAGAAATCATAACTAATCTAAACAAAGAGTTTAAATGAGACAAGGATGCATCACCTCTTATCTGGGAATGCAGATAGAAAGAGATGAAGATGGAAGCTATCTTCTCAATCAAAAACAAAGGATGTGTAAAGTCATGGAATACCTAGGACTCAAAGAGGCCAACCCAGTGTCATACCTGTGGAAACAAGCTACCTCAAGACAGATGGACACAGTGAACTTCTACCAAATAACAATAAATGCAGAAGTGTTATAGGAAAGCAGTTGGACCTCAGCAGTTGGAGTTCTTTGTAGAAAAACCAAGTCACATGTGCAGAAGGGAGGTGGGAGGGCACTTACCAGGTTTCACCCCCTTCAGAGGTATCAGCCAGTGCTGGCCACACACCCCACACACCCCTGCTGATGCTACTGAGGTGGAGTAGTCAGCCGGACAAGCAAGAAACAAGATGATGTGCCACTATCATCTCTCTCTCTCTCTCTCTCTCTCTCTCTCTCTCTCTGGCTTTGCTTCACGAACGAAGATTCAGGAAGGACTCATCCCGCGCTTTGTACAAGCGTGTTGGTGACTAAAATGGCCAATCCGGGACAAACAGGTCCGGTTGCAGAAAGCACAGCGGAAAGTCTCTTTGGGTGATGTTTCCGGGTTGCAGTTCCTTCTGCGTTGTCATTTCTCTTTGAGACTCATTTGGCGTGAGCTTTCGAAAAAAGCTGCAGCATCATGGATAGTGCGTCTCCATGCCTCCTGATGCGAGGCCAGGGCAGACCATTGTTGGTGATCAATTTGGCCAAGCCTGAGATGTTATTTCAGGGAGTCCTTGTATCTCTTCTTTGGGGCGCCCCTCTTATGATGACCCATGGCGAGTTCACCGTAGAATACTATTTTTGGGAGGCGATAGTCCTTCATCCTAGAAACGTGTCCTGCCCAGCACAGCTGCGTCCTCAATAGCATGGCCTCAGTGCTGGTGATCCCTGCTTGCTCAAGGACAGCAACATTTGTCACATAGTCAGTCCAGTGTATATTTAGAATTGTGCATAAACAACACTGATGAAAGCGTTCAAGGAGTCGTAGGTGTTGGCGATAGGTGACCCATGTTTCAGACCCATAGAGGAGAATAGAATACTTAATATGAGTAGCATTCTGATTTTAATTGCTGTTATCCACCCAAACCATGACAGATTAAGGACATTACCACATGACGCTTTTAAACTGCCATTAAAGTGGAGAATAGAACCTTTAACAATACATATAACACAATGTCATCTCTGTCTCCATGCTGCTATGTCTGTGAAGTGTTGTTAGAGCACTCCTTTTCATTGATGGAAAAACCTATCAAAAAGCTCACAGCCCCACTGCTGTTCCACTACTCCACACTATGCACTGAAGGGAGGAGGGTAGAAAAAGAGAGAGATTTAGAGCTTGGTAAAGTTTTGGACTAAAGTTCCCATAATTCCCCTTCCAGTTACAGGACATGTAGTCAAAACTGATCCAAGCTTGTTTCCTTCATTCTACCTTCCACATAAACTATATCAAGCTACCTCCCCCTCTCTCTTGTGTGACATTTTATGTTGTAGGTTTGACAAATTTGAATCCAGCGATTGCAGAAGCATAGAGAGAGATAAACAAGAAAGGTCATTAAGGAAGTTCCTTCTTTACTCCGAATTATCATAGAGACAAACATTAATGCAACCTTCACTTCCAACACCCCTTCTCATGGATACTTGTTTAGATCTATGAGATTCATCTTTTCTTTCAGGAAGATTAGACAAACATTAATGCAAAAGCTGGAACTGGAAATGATTGAATGTGTGTGTTATATATACTCACCACAATTGTTGGTTTGCAATCTTCTGCTGATTATCCGATTTTCCTCTTGCCATAGACAACTTATCTAGTACATTTAAATTTGTTGCAATCTGCTTCAAATAATCACCACAACTGGTAAATTGCAATGCAAAGAATACTCAATAAAATGCAGTGTGATTCTGAATAGCACTCTGCTCATGTAATTCTCCCAAGGATTCAATCATGTTCATGCTTCATTTTTCACATGTGTTAGCTAATTTAAGCATTAGATTATCAAACCTTTCTCCTTACTGTGATGCCCATTATAAGTCAATTGGGCTGGATCCTCAGCTATATGGCTTGGGTCCAGGCTATTTGAAGAACCGTATCTCCCTGTATGAGCTCCCCAGAATATTGAGATCATTGGGAGAGTCCCTTCTCTCTGTTCCACTACCCTCTCAGGTGCGTTTGGTGAGGACAAGAGAAAGGGCCTTTTCAGTGATTGTTCCCAAGCTCTGGAACTCCCTTCATAGGGAGGCCAGGATGGCTCCACCCCTGCTGTCTTTCCGGTGGCAGGTAAAGACGTTTTTATGCCACCAGACTTTCATATGTCATGGATGCTGTTTTGTTTTAAAGAGTTTTAAAGTTTGAATTTTAATAATGTGGTGTTTTTAATGGTTTGAATTTAATTGTTTTTTAAACTTGTATTTTTTGCATGTTTTATAGTGTTTTAACTTGGATTGTCTTAGATTTGTTAGCTGCCTTGAGTCCCTGTACTGGGAGGAAGGCAGGATAAAAATAAACATAAACATAAACATAAACATAATAATAATAATAATAATAATAATAATAATTGCTGAGCTCTATGAATGTTTTTTCTCTCATTACAGCAATAATCAAAGTACTACTGGTCACTATGATGTTGCAGAGATAAGCATCAGATTCCTTGATAACCACTTCATCCTCAGATTCCATGCTTTTCTCGGTACTCAGGAAATTCTTGTGTAAGATGGGCAGCTTCATTGCAAGGAGTATTGGTAGCACTGGGTATGAGTAGAGTCTACTGGGTGGGTGCATTCTTCTGTTTCATTTTCAGTGTTGACCTGCTGTGTGGTGCCCCCACATTCCATAGAGCTCTTTCAATCTTCTATAGAGCTCATTTTGTCTATTAAATACTGTTGGAGATTGTTGAAATGGTCATCCATGCTGCTCTACTGCTGTTTTCTGGTACTCTCCTTAATTATTTTTGAGGAATGATGCCGCAATATTTAATTGTCGATTTTATACTGACAAGCTGCTTGTTTTCTGATTCAGTCTGTTGAACGAGTTATGTTGCAAACACAATTTCAGGGCTGGCCATCTGATTCAGTTCAGCGCACTCTTATCAGCAGAAGGAAAGCTTTTATATTCATACTGAATAATCTTTAACATGGGAAGAACTTTCTCCAAGATGGAATTTTTGGCACTAAGTAATTTGGTACAGTCATAAAAAATATTTTAATTGGCTAAAGATCATGCATCGGGCCCAACTGACTGGATATAAAATTTAAAAATTGAGGTTCCTTTCTTCAGTACATCCTCTTTGAAAGCCCTCTTCTGTTGATAAAGTCTCTATCATGTTCAAAATGCTATTCCAATGCATAAAAAACATGCTATGGAAGTTTTCAATGAATGAAAATGAAACTTATTGCTTCCTTCACAGGGTAGGAATGCCAAGGTGGCTGCAAACTGAGAAGCCAGTGTCAGTGTTTCTTTATTTCTGAGGAAACATTTCTGATATATTCTGATATGTGTGTGTGTGTGTTACCAAGCAATTTGGAATGCACTAAACATAGTTCATTCTACTAACACTAATACTTCTTAGGGAGTTGGTCACATTTTATGTTACAATATATGTATGTATGTATGTATTTTATAACCTGTCTTTCACTCAGGGTTGGGATGCAAGGCAGTTTAAAAGATAAATCAAATTGTTCCAATAAAATCACAACAAATTATACATTTTAAAATACAAATTAAACCAATTGTATTGTTAATGGATGCGGTGGTTAAGACACTGACTCTGTTGATTGCAAGATCGGCAGATTGGCAGTTTGAGGTCCAAGAGCCACTTGATGGAGTGAGCTCCCATCACTAGTCCCAGCTTCTGCCAGCTTAGCAGTTCAAAAACATGCAAATGTAAGTAGATAAATAAGTACCACTTTGGTGGGAAAGTAAACAGCGTTCTGTGCAATAATGCTGGCCACATGATCACAGAGTGGTCTCTGACAACGCTGGTTCTTTGGCTTAATAACAGAGATGAGCACCGTCCCCTATAGTCAGGCACAACTTGACAATCTTGTCAACTGGGAATTCCCTTACCTTTACCTTTACCTACTGTTAAAGCAGTAATTGAAACAGATGTGGTAATGATAAGTAAGCAATAACATTTTAAAAAGTTTATAATATTCCTTTTAACACATCAAACTATATCATGCTGGCAGCTGCTGAAATCTTTTAAAAAAACTTTGCCTGTTAGCAGGAGAATGACAGAAGGGGAACTAGCCTAACACTTTTTGGAAAGGAGTTCCATAAGTTGGACAACCATCAAGAAGGCACTATGTACATCAGCTATATCTCTAATGGTGTGAGGACTGAAAAAGGCTCTCTCTTGCAGATCTCAAAGCCTACAAAGGCTTATGTGGGAAAATATAGCATTTCAGATAGCCTTAACCCAAGTTGTATAGTACTTTATAAGCCACATCTAGCATCCTGAATTGCACCCAGAAATCTGTCACTAGCCAATAGTACTGTTGTAATAGAGGAATTATATGTTTCCTGTAACCAGCCTCAGGCAACACTATGACTGCAGTGTTTTGGAACAGCAGCAGTTTCTGAATATTCTTTAAAGGCAACTCCACATAGAGTGCATTACAGTAATCCAAATGGGATATAACTAAGAGAAGTGTTACTATAGTCAGATAAGCCATCTTGAGGAAAACGTGTTGCTGAAAAACTAGCTTAAATTGTGCAAATACATCCTATTGTTGGGCTCCTTAGCATTAGTAATTAATTAAATTCCTCTTTAATTCTGTTATCAACATTCTTCGCACTATGTGCTTCAGAGAAACTAAGAATCATTGTGGCACTGAGTCAGCTCATTAATATGACTTTGTCTGATTGTTGCCTAAGTTGTTGTTTGTGTTGTTTAACCCCAACTCATGGTGTGTTGTCTACATGTGTGATTGGAGTCTGTGTTGTAGAATTTTGAGCATAAATTTGCTTGCATGTGACATTAATGCTATGGTTCTATACTTGCAGTCTTTTGTGTCTTAATTTTTGTTGATGGAGATTTATATTGATTGTTTCCACTCTGTTGGCTGTCATTTTGTTTTCCATTATTTGTTGTTGTTGTTGTTATTATTATTATTATTATTATTATTAAGCTTTATTTATATAGCGCTGTAAATTTACACAGCACTGTACATACAATCTTTTAATTAGACAGTTCCCTGCCCTCAGGCTTACAATCTAAGAAGACACGACACAAAAGGGGAAGGGAATGGTGGTGGGGAAGGGGATCAGGTCCTGGAGTTACCATATATTAGTAACCACTGAGTTGATTTGGTCTTTGTGGATTACAGCAGTTCAATTGGAGTATCATTTGTTCCTGGTGATTAATTTTTTTCTCTTATTGCATCTCTCAATTTGTTTTTTAGTATTAGGGGGTTATCTTCATTTGTTTCTTCACTCCATGTGTCATTCATTTCTTCATCTCTTTTATATAACTTTTCTGTGTATTACATCCAATGCCTTTTTGATTCTTCCAGATCTTGTAATATGTTCTTTTTCTTGGCCTAGATCATCCCGGTCCTTGGTCTGAACTTTCCTTTGAGTTCCCAGATCTTTGGAAGAGGTCTCTTGTTCTTCTTTTTATGTTGTTGTCTTCTATTTCTCTGCGTTGATTGTTATACCAATTCTCTTTATCCTTGAGCATTAGTCATTGTACAGTTGCATTCTTGGTTCTGGTTTTATCCCTATCTCCTTTTTGCTTCTCTTCTTTCTTTTACTGCTTGAAGCATTTCACCTGTTATCCATTGTTTCTTCTCTTTCTTTTTGTGCACTGCTTCCTGCATTTCCCCTTAATTATGTCCTTAACTTCTGAACATAGTTATTCTGGTTCTCAGTCTATTATGCTTAATGGCACAAATCTATTTCTTACATTGTGAGTAAATTCTGTTGAGATATTGCTTAGATCATTTTTTGGAATAATGGATGGCTTTGTTCTTCAGCCTTACTATAATTTTTGATGTAAGTAGTTCACTATCTGTATCACAGTCAGCATGTGGTCTAATTTTAGGTGCCAGAATGGATCTTCTACTTCTTTTGCTTCCAATGGCTTTTGATACTTGTGTTGGCCATTTGGTGATGTCCATATGTATACTCTTCTCACTGGATATATGAAAAAGATGTTTGCAATGAATAGGTTGTTGGCCTCACAAAATTTTATCAGGCACCCTTCTGCTTAGTTTCCTCTGCCTAATTGAAATCTTCCTACCATTTTTGAATCTTCTTTGCTGCCTACTTTAGCATTCCAGCCACCTACAATTAGTTTGAAATCCTGCCTTGGTGTGTTGTCAATTTCTTGCTCTGCTCCTTCATAGCATCTTTCAATTTCCTCTTCCTCTACCTCTGTGGTTGGCCAAGTAAAGCTAGTTAAGTACACCAGCCTCTCGAGTGCTGTTTTTGATTAATAGACTATTTCAACAGAATAGTAATATAATACAGAGCAGTGTAGTGTCTCTCTAATGTTATTTTCACTGTTGTTGTTGTTGTTGTTGTTGTTGTTGTGTGCCCTCAAGTTGTTTTGGATTTATGGTAACCATAAGGTAAACCTATCTGGGATTTTCTTGGCAAGATTTGTTCTGAGGGGCATTTGTCTTTGTCTTCCTCTGAGGCTGAGAGAGTGTGACTTGCCCAAAGTCACCCAGTGGGTTTCCATGGCCAAGCAGGGATCTTCAGATCTCAGATTTGGAGGACCAGCCATTCCCTCCTCCTAGAGTGCCTGAGACCAGTACTATATCTGTGCTTACTGGCTATAATGGTTTCTTTCACTTTTATCATCTCTTCAGGGACAGGAGGCTGATGACTCACTGGTTCACAGACCACCACTTTGATTAGTGCTGATTTAATTTCAACTGTAAGAGATAATTTACATTTCTAGGAAAACAAAAATGGATTATGCAAAAAATAAGAAAGGGAGGGAGAGTTCAGTGAGAAGGTGTGGTAAAGATCAAATTATACTAGCAACTGATGAAGTAAGTGAGGAAAGAAAGGTAATAGCAATCCTAAATGATGCAACCCCATATATTCATCAATATTTATCTGAACAATCAACAGCTCCAACCCACTCAGTTCCCCAAGGTTGATATGCAGAGGCACAATGTCTCAGATACTGGAAGGATTATATGTCAGTGAGACAAGTAGCAACTGATAGACTCGTCCTTCACAAATTTGGCCTATCTCTTTAAAACTGCTCCATGTCTACTATTTATCTTTTTAAAAGTGGCTCAATCATTTCTGTTGCAGAAAAGCACTCAATTTAACTTTGTGTTCCAAGTATGTTAACAAAATATTTTCCTGGACAACTGAATCACAGCATTCTGTGCCTTCCTACTCACAGTAAAGAAGTGTGGTATGAAGAGATGTGTAGTAAAGCACATATTTAGAATTCAGGAATGAGGGTCCACTAGTTCAGTCTTTGGCATACCCAGTTTGGAATCAGTTCCTTTCAGACTCAGCAGTTTCTTAATGAGAAACACAGCAACTGATTTTTTTCTCTCTTCTTTGCTGGAAATCAAACTCTGCTAAGAATATATGGTCTAACAATTTTTTCATCAGCCTTTCAGTCAATTTTATTGTCCAAAAGAGGCAACAAGGGGACCATTCAATGATGTAGTCAAGTTTTTATGCCACATTTCACATATCTACCTTCAGTTCTCAAGTCAAATCTCATGTGTTTGCAAGATATTTTCAAGTCAACTCTCAAGTCTGGGAACCAACTTTAACAGAAAAAAAGGTGGTGGGATATGTGTGTGAGGTCATGAGGTGGGATAAGCTTTCTAAAGCTTTTCAAAACAGGGACAGAGTGCTAAGTATACCTAAACCCCTGCCTAAACCACTTTATTGCTGAGTTGAATCCAAGTCAAGTCATTGCAGTGACTTGAGTCTACATCACTAGGATCAGCTGTTTTAAATCTGAACCTAAGAAACAGTGACCCTAGTAAATGGGGTGGAAGTGGCAGGATCCTCAAGTGGGAGTAACTATGTTCTGCTGGAGTTTGTTATACAAAAGAAGGGGAAAGCCAAGTGCAGTCAGACACAAATTCCATATTTTAAGAAAACAAATTTTAGTAAACTTATGGAAATATTGGCTGTGATTCCATGGTCAGGAACAATAAAGGGAAGTGTGTTCATGATATTTGAGAGTTTCTAAAAAGTGAAATATTGAAGAAACAATTTCAAATGACCAGAAAAATGGGAGATGTCTAAAGAAACCAGTATAGATATCTAATGAAATTTCAATGGAGATAAGATTTAAAAGAGACATGAACAAGAAATTGAAAAAGGGGGAAATCACCAAAGAGGAATTCAAATGAGTAACCAGTATGTATAGGGGGAAAGTGAGAAAAACTAAAATGCAGAACAAGCTCAGGCCTCCTAGAGAGGTTAAAGAAAAAGGGACATGGTTATGTCTGCATCAAAAGAAAGAACAAGTTATTATTATTATTATTATTATTATTATTATTATTATTATTTAAGTAAATAACAGGGCCACTGTGTGAAGAAGATGGTGAAATGCTACAGGGGGCAGATAAAAGGCAGAATTATTCAACATAGAATATGTACAGGGATACTTGACTATTCTAAATGAATCCAGATCTCCAGAGTTAGATGAAATATATCCAAAAGTATTAAAAGAACTGGCAGAAGTAATCTGAGAACCACTAGCAATAATCTTTGAGAATTCCTGGAGAACAGGAGAAGTCCCAGCAGATTGGAGGAGAACAAATGTTATTTCCATCTTCAAGGAAAGGAAAAAAGAAAAAAGAAAAAAAAGAAAGAGGAATACCCAAACAATTATTACATCAATATCAGAAATAATTCTAAAGCAGATCATGAACCAGACAGTCTATAATCACTTAGAAAGGAATGCCATGATTAATAAAAGTCAACATAGGTTTCTCAAAAACAAGTCATAACAGACTAATCTTATCTCTTTTTTCAATAGAGTTACAAGTTTGGTAGATGAAGGGGATGCTGTGGATGCAGCAAACCTTGATTTCAGTAAGGCCTTTGGCAGGTTCCCCCATGATATTCTTGCAAACAAGCTGGTAAAATGTTGGCTATAGAATGCTACTGTTTTGTGGATTTGGAATTGGTTGACCAACCAAACCTAAAGACTGCTCACCAATGGTTCCTCTTCATCCTTGAGAGAAGTGACTAGTGGGGTGCCACAGAGCTATTCAACATCTTTATCAATACATTGGAAGAAGGAATAGAAGTTATGCTTATCAAATTTGTAGGTGACACTAAATTAGGAGGGGTAGCTAGTATCCCAGAGGACAGGATCAGAATACAAAATGACTGTTAACAGATTAGAGAGGTGGGCCCAAACTAACAAAATGAATTTCAACAGTGAGAAATGTAAGGAACTATGCATAGGCACAAAAAAGGACATGCACAGATGTAGGATGTGTGACATCTGGCTTAACAACAGTACATGTGAATGGAATCAAGGAGTCTTAGTTTATCACAACATTGAGTCAACAGAGTGATGTGGCAGCTAAAAAGCTAATGTGATTATAACCTGCATCAACAGGAGGATTATAGTGTCTAGATTAGTGGTCTCCAAACTTTTTTTGTCCTATCACCCCCTTTTCTCTTGAGTGACAACTCTATGCTCCCCATGTATTTTTTGATATTAGGTCTACTGTTCTACTGCACATTCAAAACAACCAATATGGGTCGCTTCTTCCTTTGCCACCCAATAATCTTGGGAGCAGCAACCATGTAGCTGGCTGACAGCAGCTGAGGTGCCTTTTGCTTGTCCCAGCCTTGTGGCAGAGGCATCACTAGGCAGTATGGGTGTGTGTGTGTGTGGGCTGCACTGGGTGATACTATGCCCACCACCCTAATAACACCACTGTTGCTCCCTAAATGTCTATCTTTTGGAAGAAATAGGCACATATTGTAAGACACAAGGAGCTCAGCAGAAAAAAGGTGTGGCCAGATACTGGGGCAAACAAGGCTTCTCCTTTCTCTGCCCACTGAGCTTTAAATACTCTCTGGGAGAAGAGAAGGAGACCACACAGGACTTTCTAGATTCCTCTGTCGTCCTGGTATGTCCTGGCCCTTTCCATGACCAAAGGCAGGAGAATCACAGAGTAAATGACTGTGAGGAAGCCTGTTGTCTGCCATTGACACAAGAGTCTTCAGCTTCAGGACTGGGGAACAGGAAGAATCTAGGGATTCTTCATCCTCTTAACTCCTCAAGCAGAAGGCTGTTGTTAGAATGGGAGACGGCAGCCTCCAGCTTCAGGAGTGGGGTGCAGGAGAAATCCAGGGATTCTTCCTTCTCTTAACTCCCAAAGCAGAAGCCTGTAGTGTCAATTCTGCTTTCTGCTTTGGGAGTTGGAGGCTGCTGTCTGCCTCCCATAAATACACCAGCCTCCTGTTTTGGAAATTAAGAGGAAGAAGAACCTGCAACATACTCCTGAAGCTGGAGACTACTGTTTCCCATTTTAACAACAGCCTTCTGCTTCAGGAGTAATATGGAGGGAGAATCCCTGGATTCCTTCTGCCCTCCAGTCATCATCATCATCATCATCAAATTTATTTTTATGCCACCCCTCTGTGCAACACAACTGGGGCGGCTTACAAAATGAAAACATACATTCCCATCTCACAATCCCACCCCCCTCTAAAATACAATTAAACAACTTACAATTTGAAACATAACTTAAAATAATAGACAAAACAAATAACAATGGCTGCAGCTGAAATTGGAGTGAACAAATTAGGTTTTATTTTTTGGTGGCTGGGTGTCTTAAGAGCCTTTTAAAAGCTGTTTAAAGTCATAATGTGATTGATCTCCTCCAGCAGGCCATTCCACAATCTGGGAGTGGTTGCCGAAAAGGTCCTCTGGGAGGTTGTAGACAATCTAATTTTTATAGGTTGTAGCAAGTTCCTCCCAAAGGACCTGACTGCATGGGAGAATTATAATGAAGGAGGCGGTCCCAAAGATAGGTTGGATCCAAGCCATTTAGGGCTTTAAAGGCGATAACCAACACCTTGTACTGGGCCCAGAAACTGATGGACAGCCAGTGGAGCGATCTCAAAATTGGTGTAATGTGGTCTCTTCTAGTTGTACCTGAGACCAGCCTGGCTGCCATGTTCTGCACTAACTGAAGTTTCCGAGTCAAGCACAAGGGTAGCCCCATGTAGAGTCCATTACAGAAATCGAGACAGGAGGTTACCAGTGCGTGTATCACAGTTTCAAGGTCCTTAACTTCCAGGAAAGGGTGCAGCTGGTGTATAAGCCAAAGCTGATAACAGGCACTCCTGACAGTCACATTTACCTGATTAGTCATATGGAGCGATGGATCTAGGAGCACCTCCAGGTTGTGAACACAGCCCTTAGGGGAGAGTGTGACCCCATCTAGAACTGGAATTTTTTTAAAAATAGATTTATTATGATCAACTAATCAAACATCACAAACATCAATCAACAAACATCAACCAATCAACAAACATCTCAATAAATTATCAAATTGTAAAAGTAAATAATAGTTAGGACCAGAAGTTGTATCCCAATATCTGGGTTCGGGGCCACCACTGTGAGTAGTAGTAGTAGTAATAATAATAATAATAATAATAATAATAGGATTTATTTATATGCCACTTATTCACTGGGAATCCAGGTGGCTTACCACAGAGGGGATAATAGACGGTTCCCTGCCCTCAGGCTTACAATCTAAAAAAGACATGACACAAAAGGAGAAGGGAATGGTGGTGGGGAGGGGATCAGGTCCAGTGTTCTTCTCTCTCTCTGAGGCCTGGACCAAGGCAGATGGACTGGAGGGAGGGCTCTTTTTCTTAATTGAGGCTGGGCCTGATGGCGTTGGGCCTGTCCTTTCACTCCTTCCCAGGCCAGAAGATGACAGTTGGAAGGAGGGAGGGGAGAGCTCTTCCTCTTCAGGCCCGATGGTGTTGGGCCTGTCCTTTTGCTCCCTCTAAGGCCAGAAAATGACAGTTGGAAGGAGGGAGAGGAGTACCTATGTTTTTTCTGGATTCAATTTCAATCTGTTTTTCCTCATTCAGTCCATTACTGCTTTAAGACAATCATTGAGAGGAAAGACGCCACCTTAAGTCAGAGCTGAAGACCGAGACATGGAGAAATATATCTGGGTGTTATCTGATATCTGTACTGATACCACCCCGCCCCATGCCTACAGACGATTTCTCCCAGCAGCTTCATATATATCGGGGAGAAGATGGCACCTTGGGGGATGCCACAATTAAGCTCTTTTTTGTACAGCAACTGTCCCCAAGCAACATCCTCTGGAATCTGCCCAAAAGGAAGGAACGAAACCACCACAATGTAGTGCCTCCAATTCCTAACCTTCTCAGGCGATCCAAGAGGATGTCATGATCTATTGTATCAAAAGCCGCTGAGAAGTCTAGTAACACCAACAGGGTCACAATATTTTTCCTCTCACTGCCCCCTTTTCCTCTCACTGCCCCCCTGGATCTTTCTACCATCCCTGCGGGGGGGGGGGGGGCATACCACCTACTTTGGGAATCATAGAATCATAGAGTTGTTTCTCTGGAACCCATGTTGACTTTTTGTGATTATGGTGTTGCTTTCTAAATGTTCACAGGCTCTCTCTTTAATTATCTGTTCTAGAATCTTTACTGGTATTGGTGTAAGAATAATGGATGACAATAGTTGGGATTCTATTTTTTTCCTTTTTGAAGATGAGGACAATGTTTGCCCTTCTCCACTCTCTGGGACTATTCTTGTTTTCTGAGAGTTCTCAAAGATTATTGCCAATGGCTCTGAGATTACATTTGCCAGTTCTTTTAATACTCTAGGATGTAGTTCATCTGGTCCTGGAGGCTTAAATTAATTTAGATTAACCAGGTATTCCTGTACTATCTCTTTACTTATCCTGTGCTGAATTTCCCCTATTCTGTCATCTGCCCCATTATCCTCAGGTTGAGGACCCTTTTCCTTTTGTGAGAAGACTGAAACAAAGAAAGTGTTGAGTACTCCTGCCTTTTCTCTGTCCCCTGTTAGCATTTCACTATCTTCTCCATGTAGTGCCTCTACTATTTCCTTCTCCTTTTTGCTCCAAACATACCCCAAAGCCCTTTTTTAATTGTTCTTAACCTTTCTAGAAAGCCTGAGCTAATTCTGCACTTTAGTTTTCTTGACTTAACCCCACACGTGCTTGGTTTGAATTCCTCTTTGGTGATTTCCTCCTTTTTTCCATTTCTTATGCAAGTCCTGTTTAAAACTTAGCTCCATTGAAAGTTCATTAGTCATCCATCCAGGTTTCTTGAGACACCTCACATTTTTCCTCCTTGTTGGAACATTTTGAAATGGTGCCTTTAGTATCTCCCTTTTGAGAAACTACCATCCACAATGAACTCCCTTCTCTTTTTATTATTCCTCACCATGGGATCATCCCCAGTATTTCCCTAAGTTTTTTGAGATCAGCTCTCCTATAGTCTAGAATGCTTGTCTCACTATGCCTGGCTTCTCCTTTCCACTGTATCACAAACTCTGAGATAACATGGTCACTCGCACCTAAGGATCCCACCATTTGCATTCATCCTTGTTAGTTAGGGTGAGATCTAAAATAGCAGCTCCTTACCTATTCAACCTTTGGCACAATGAAAATGTGTTCAAGGCAAGTGAGGAATTTGTAGACTTGAGGTTTTGGCTGAGTTTGACTTCCAGCAAATATCCGATAGTTGAAGTCCCCCACCATCCCTTTTTTCTGAGTGTATGGTCATCTGTTCTAGAAAGGCATCATCCAGTTCCTCCATCTGATGTGTGTATTTAGTAGACTCCCACAATAGCATCCATGTTGTTCCCCCCCTTTAATTTTTATCCAGATGCTCTCCATTTGGCTTCCATGATTGAAGTCCTGGATCTCTTCACAGATGTAGACATCCCTGACATATAATGCTACTTCTCCTCCTTTCCTGTTTGTCCTATTTCTCTTAAAAAGGTTATACTCCTCTATTACTATATTGCAATCATAAAACTTATCCCACCAAGTTTCAGTAATGCCTATTATATCATATTTGCTTTGTTGTGCTAGGAGTTCAAGTTCATCATGTTTATTTCCCATGCTCTATGCATTAGTGTAGAAACATCTAAGACCATGTGTTCTCCCTCCTAGCTGTCTGTGTAAAGTTTTTCCCTCCCACTGCTGTGTCCCTGCATTATTTGCTTTGTTCCCTCTCTAACAGTTTCACTGTTATCTCCAGCCCTTCATGAACCCCTTCCTTCCAAAGTACAGTCTTCCTCTCCTGCATAACTCAGTTTAAAGCCCTCCTGATCAATTTTTTGAAACTATTGGCAAAATAGTTTCTGCCAATTGGTGTGAGGTGCAACCCATCCCTTGCCAGAAATCCACCCTCATGCAACTGCATACCATGATCCAAGGATCCAAATCATTCTTGGTGCCACTATTGGTGGAGACAGTTATTCACCTCTGCTATTTTCCTTTCCCTTCTTGGACCATGCTCTTCAACTGGGAGAACAGATGAGATGATAGTCTGTGCATCCATCTCTTTCAGCTACTTACCCAGAGCCTCATAATCCCTTATATTCTGAAGGCTGTGCCTTGCATTATCATTGGTTCCCACATGAATCAAAAGAAAGAGGTAACAGTCAGTAGGTCTGAGTCTGACAAGTCTTGTCAGCCTTTCTTTCACATCATGGATCTTTGCCCCAGAGAGACAACACACCTCCTGAAACATCTTGTCTGGTCCACATACCACTGATTCGGTACCCCTCAGCAAGGAATCCACCACCACCACACACTTCCTCTGAGACTTAGCAGACCCTATTCCCTTTGGTGGTACTCTAAGGGTCCCCTGCACTGTCCCTGAGGACTGTCCCTGCTGATCTTCCTCATTATCCCTGATAAGGGAAAGAGCTTCAAATTGATTCTGTAGCTGCAAGCTCCCAAAACTATCCCTAGTTTCCCTACTTCTGTGTGTCACATTCCTCCATCTACATGCTGAGCAAAAGCCCCTGACTTAACCCTTTAAAGAATAACAGTTAAGAAGTAATGGAGAATCCCCAAACAACTTCTGCTCTGTGTTGTGAGTCTTACTTAACTGTGAAAAATTCATCTGAAATCAGCTGTGAGATGGATTGTTTTATTTTGCTTTATTGTTGTAACATGTTTTGTACATAGTAGTTTATTTATAATAATAATTTTTAAAAATGACCAAAAACAAACAAACAAACAAACAAACAAAAAACCCAGCTAGGTTGCTAACTCCATCTCAATGGCTCACAAAAGTCCCACCAGTCAGGAGCAAAAACACTTCAAGTTTGAAAAGAACTCACCCAATGAAAATGGCTTCTCAGCCATAGGTTTGTCTCTCTCCTCCTGTGCAGGAAATCACTAATCTAGATCAAGGTACAGTACCACTCTATTCTGCTTTGGTCAGACCTCACCTGGAATATTGTGTCCAGTTCCAGGCACCACAATTCAAGAAGGATATTGACAAGCTGGAATATGTCCATATGAGTACTTAAGCTTATATGTAATTATGTGGAATGATCGACTATGCTATGCTATTCATGATGCTGGGAAAAGACAAGATTGTGTGTTATTCAGGGCATGGCATAATGAGCAGATGTGTGCAGAAGAAGTATGAGTTGTAAATTACTAAGATTGTTCTGGTGGGAAAGTGTAATTTCATGGTGGGGGAGAAGGCAGGGTAAGACCTGGGAAAACAGTATGTTTTGACTTGCTGACAAATGGAAGGAAGATTTTTGTAATGGGTGGATTATTTGAACTCTAAGCGCCTTATCACCTTACAAAAGAAAGACAGGAGACAGCAAAATAAAAGCAGCTTTATGTTTACCTTCCTGCATGATGCTGCAGTACTTCCATTCTACCTCCGGAGGGAGCTGGTGGTAAACATATGGCTTTTGCCAAACGGGTTTTTCTACCAGGATTTTTCTCCCTTGGCAGTAAAGCAGAAGAACTTCATGGGCATGCAGGAAGGTCGGGACTGTTGTCAGGACTGAAAGATTTCTCCCCAGTTACACAGTATACTTTGGGCCTTATCACATAATAAAAGAAAGAAAAGAGGCATATGACACGGGTGCACTGTACTATGATGTCATGTGGAAAGGTAAGCATAAAACCACTTCTGTCTCACTGCCTCTTGTCTTTCTCTGTAAGCTGGAAAAAACACACTTGTAGGGAGATAAACTCTACTTACTGAATAAAACTTTTCTGAATCTGCTTGTGCGCCTGTAGTGGAGTTAGCCTGTATATTATAGTAATAAATCATAATATTAACCTCAAATGATGGTTTAAGATTCTGGCCTGTTTTCTAAGTGGCACTTATAGTATCCCAGGGCCTTTACAGATGGGGGGCCTGCAGCCTTTTTGTCCCGGATCGTTGCCGCAACAACCACACACTGGCAGTGATCCAGCCTCCCCAGGACACAAAAAGAAGCTACCATTATCTGGCTTCTTCTTGCACCCCTGAAAGGGTGTCACAGGCACACTGGCATGCCATGATGATGTCCCTTCCATTCAGCACGCCACCTGTGTGTCATCATGGCATGCACCATATGGATGTGTGTGCACCATGATGGTGGCTGGGCAATGAAAGTGTGTGGACGCTCAGCCCTACCTGAACCCTACCATGCACACAGGCTAGCACAATGTGCTGGTCTGTATTGCCTGCCAGTTTGCCACAAAAAGGGACTTACGGTTAACATGGTATTTTAATCAGAAATAATAATAGGACATACAAACTTATCTGAAAAATTAAATAGAAGTTGAAAAACATTAGTCCAGTTTCTAGTAACTTACTCAAAAGGGGAAAAGACATTTAAATGTTGTTGCTTATTATTTCTACTTCTATTTATTTGTGTACACTTATAATCCTGTCTCCACTTAGCTGAGTATAACCTATACTAATACAGTATGTATCTAGTCTTGTTTTATCTCTTAATTACCATCCCAGCAGAGGATTTTTTCATCAAAGGATTAAGGGCTGCTTGGCCAATATCAAGCAATATAATGAGTACCTAGGCTTATCTAGTCTTAAATCAATTCGCACCAACAGGAGCATGATTTATGTCTTACATTGTTGCAGAATAGCTTGCTGGATCACAGCCAGCAAGCATTCTTTCCCCACTGAAATTTGTGACTCTGAGCCAAACCACTGGTCATAGGTTATATTCTTTTCCTGACTACAACCTTCTTTACTGCACTAAGTAAAGTTAAGGAATTGTTTGGTTTTTGTTTTTCATTTCAGGATGAGCATGAGAAAGGAGCAACTTGTGTTTCCAAACTTTAGAAATTTGCAGGTCTAAATGTTGAATCCATTCTTATTAGTCAAAGCCATTGAGATGCACATTAATATCTGTAAGACTCAAGCAAATCAAAGACATTCTAGTGAATAGTCTCCTGTTTGTCCCATGTGTACTGCATGCACACACACATTTATGCATGTGCATTATTCAACTCCTTGAACAGCAAAGGGCAACATCTCCCACTTCGCCCCATGCCGATGAACTCAGAGGTCTCCCACTTCCTGAGATCATCTACTGGACCCCCACTGTGTCTTTCTTGTAGACCTCAAAGCCCTCTAATCTAAAGTGGGATACATGGTAATGAAATGAGTTATTAAAAATTATTAAAATTTTAAAATTAATTCCTGGTATATTTTACATGCTGCAGCTCAAAATTTAACTAGTTTGATAAAAAATAGTCGCATTCTGGTTTGAAAGAAGTAAAGAGATATGAAATGCATCTGAAGGTCTATTCAGTTTCCAGAAAAGTTTGCTTTTTTATATATTATAATAAAAAGGAAAATAACATAAAGGGACTAAAGGACAGTACATAGGAACATGAGTTATTGACTCAAACTCTAACATCATGAGGATACCTGTGTCCATGGTAAAGAACTTAATAATACCTCTCCTCCAAGCACAATGAAGAGAGAAAAAACAATTGAATATTGTTTCAAATAGATAGAAACAAAAGCATTTATAAATAATTCCTCATTGACCAATGAAATTTGGAATAATAAAATATAGCATTTAGTAATAAATACACAAAGCATCACTGAACCATTTCACAATATTCCAATAAAGCAATGTAAGCTTTGGTACATTTTTTTTGTGAAATCTTTACATTCCTGCTAAAAATAATAGTTGAATCTACTCCACTCGGGGTTTTTTCTTATGACACACTACAATTATAATGTACTGGAATGCATGCATCAAGGGTATTTTAAAATTGTTTTAAACATCTTATTCAGAAAGGTATGAAAGTTTTTATTAGACATGTGCCTATCAATCTGATCTGAAAGATGGATGAAGACTAGTTCTCTTTGTGATGGTTCTGAAATCGTTCTGCAAGGGCTGTTAATATACTTCCTGGTATTTTTTGGTATCTATCACGAAGATTTTCAATTGCAATCTTTGTCTGTGAAAACAAAACAACAACAACAACAACAAAAAAGGAAATACATAACATTATAGTAATTTTAAGTAAATGGAGAGAGGTACCACATAAAATCATAAGACAATTTTTGAAAAACCTTTGTGTGAACGGACTAAATGTATCTGGATTTTCTGATTATCAAGCAATTGTATTCTGTGAATAGAACAATGGGCTAACATGTACAATTAAGGCTCAGTGAAATATGAACCTAACATGAACCTGTCATGCGGCCTTCTTGGATGTTTTGCCATTGCCTTCCCCTGAAGCTGAGAGTGACTTAACCAAAGTTACCCAGTGGGTTTTATATTCAAGTTGGGAATCAAACCATGGTCTCCAAAGCTACAGTGCAACACACAAACCACTACACAACACTGCGTCTCTTTATTTCAGTATCATATCTGATTATATTTTAGCTAAACTTAGCTTTAATGTTTTAATTCTATTAACCTTATAACAGGGGTAAAACAGACCGACAATAAGGAGTGGCCAGAGGCTGTTCCGGCCCCTATCAGGCCAGGACTGTGGTGACTGGATGGCCTGCTCCTAAAGCGGGCCACTGCCGCAGTCCCAAATGGGTGGGTGGCAACTTAGAGTGGGCTTTGGCAGCTCCTTCTGACTACTTCAGGGGTGTGTGTCATGTAAACAGCATGCCTCTAAAGCAGCCAGAAGCCCCTTTATTTGGCCTGACTATTTCAGACCATTCTGATTTTTATTTACGCTAGTCTTAATAATATTTTAACTGTATTGTGAGTCATCTTAGATCCTAGTCTGGGAAAATGGTGGGATAAACATCAAATCAACCAATAAGTAGAAAGCAACCGAGTTTGCATTTAAACTGATTGAAAAGTTCCAAATTTTGTTCCTGTCCTTTCCAATTTCATACTGAGTTAAAATAAACCAACTGGTGTGTGTGTGTGTGTGTGTGTGTGTGTATGTGTATATATATATATATATATATATATATATATATATATATATATATATGCTTGTACCAGGTTGCTATTATTAACTGCCCTCAAGTACACCTTAACTCATACCAGGAATGGACTGAAAATATTTTCAGATAAACAAAACATGTATGGATCTTCAAAATGAAATTTAACAAAAACCACAGGAATAAAATCTGGGACTTTCTGGTAATTTTAACCAGTCTTTATGCACCCTGCCTAATAATTGCCCGTTACAGACGGGCCTTTTCTCCACCCCCAGTATGTACTAGGGGTACATACCCTATACACATGGGCGCCGCCATTTTGCCGTGATGGACGCTTAGCATCTGCATGTCGCGGCGCGGTTGTGACGCTGCAAGTGCACCATTGCTGCCTTGTGGTGTCACAACTGTGCTGCAAGAAGAACCCGTGCAGCAAACTCCCTCGCGCAGCAAACACAGGAGCCAGCAGAGCACCCTTTTTGGGTGCTCTGTAAAGAGCCAATATCTGTTTTTAGGTTTCATTTAATATGCAGCATACAGTATATATTTCATATTTCACTTGTGTGGAACATACCAACAGTACTGAATTTTCTGTCAGATTCTTTGGGGTATCTGTTCTGGCTTCCTCATCTGTACTCATGACTTTGTGAATGTAGTCACTGGCAATTCCCTTGTTGAAGACTACTTTTACCCTTCTGAAGTTATCCACTTAACTGAGAACAGGCCTCCCTTTGGATTAGGCATGTCCAAGATGTCCTTCAAGAGCAGGGGTAGGCAAGCTTTTTGAGCCGGGGGCCGGGTTGCTGTCCCTCAGACAACTAGGGGGCCGAAGCCAAAAATTAAATAATTAAATAATTTTTAAAAATTAATTAAATAAATAAACCAGGACAAATGTAGGACAAATTTTTCAAATGGAGGACACTTTTGCTGATTTTTTTTAAAAAAATGTTAATATAAATGCATGTTAATATAAATGCATGCTTCTATAGACAATTGCCCCCCTTGCCCGCTGCTTGCCCCCCTTGCCTGCCACTTGCCCCCCCTTGCCCGCCTCCTCCTGATAGGCCAAAGGCCCCACGCCCTCACATGAGAGGCCAAAGGCTCCGGCGGCAATTGGCGGCAGGACCGGGCGGGGGCCGGTCCCAAGGCCTTGCCGGGCCGCATCCGGCCTGAGGGCCCGCAGGTTGCCTACCCCTGTTCAAGAGGATTCTACATCTGCCTTGAGAATGCATGACACAGCTTAAAGCTCTTGAGAATACATGACACAGTTTAAAGCTCTTCGTCCATCTGTTTCTACAGTGGGGCTTTTCCAACTGGACTTTTGTACTGCAGTTGCTTTTTCTGAAAAATCCTTTGTTTTTTGTCATTTGGCTTCAGGAGCTAAAGTAGTAGACTAAAAATCTGTGTCCATGGTTCAGGGCCACAGATGAAGACAAACAACCAAACAAAATCTCATTCCCTGTTCCCTTGAACAGCCAATCTAGGCAGTAGGAAAAGAAAAAGATTATGTTACAGATGGATAGACTCTGGGCCTTTTTGCACTATACAGTTATAATGCTATGCTTCCACTTTAATGATATCCTATGGAATCTTGGGAATTTGCAACTCTAGTTCTTCACCAAACTACAAGCCACAGGATTTTGAAAGATGCAGCCCATAGGTAGATCTTTATCTTAGCACAATCCCATCATGGTGTGAACACATTAACTACATCTAGGTTGCCATTTAGGTAATATAATGACACCACCTTTCTGGTTTTGGTAAGTTAAAATTAGTTTTAATAAAAACAATGGGAGAGAGAGTACATTGTGAAAAATATAATTATGCACAGGGCTATGGATTCATACAGGGAGGATGTAAGTAGTTATGCATAATACAATGAAAAATGAAATATATTACTTGCAATTGGATTTGACTTTCTTATATCCATGGACAAGTTAACTTACTTTTTCTGCTAACTCTTGTGCAGTTATATTTGGATCATATGGGATTGGCTCGCCAATGTATGTACGTAGTTTGACAGGGAAATATCCCAAAACAGGAAGGCATGTTATTCGAGTTCGTTCATATAACCATCTTGATAACCCTGTTCAGGATGTGAAATAACATGTCCAGTTCATGGAATGCAACTTTATATCAGCTTTTCCTCTGACATCTTGGATTTTAAAAACTAATCCAGGAAATGAGAACTGAATAACCCAAGAGCTAGACTACATGATCTTAAATACTGCTCATTAGATTTCTAACAAAGCAATTGGTAGATTGTTTATTAATTTCATTATATTGATTTAAATGCTTTATCTTGCTTTATTACAGAGTGGTTATTTTAATTAACTTTAATTGGAGATTCATCCCCTTTGATTGGGCAGTTATATAATATTGCAAGAATGGGAACGATATGGTCATCTAAGGCTTGTTAAACTGCAAGTCCCAAAATTCTTCCCCAAGAGCTAACTGACTATCATGAGAGTTCCAGCTGATATACATCTGGAGGGCTTCACAGTTCCCACCCCTGCATTTTTTGCTTCACAGCAAATCAAGAAGCCCATATCTGAGGGACAAACTGCACCCCAAGGTCTGAGACTTTAATCCAAAATTTATCCCATAGTGAAATAGACCCTTGAAGATGGTCAGGTTATGGTCAGCCTCAGCTGCTAATGTGGAAAGGTCAGAGAGTGACCATGAGGCTGAAGTTAGGGAGAACCCTGCTAAATGAAAATATATCTTTAACCAGGGAAAATTTTAGAAGCTGAAGAGTTATTATATAATGTCTTTTAAAGGAAAAACATATTAAGTATTTCCAGAACAGCTTCACCCTATCATTGACAAAGTGGTACTTTCTACTAATAATACTGTCAATCTCAGATATAAGGGAAAGGTTCAGCATGAACAGTTTTCACTTGATACTTGCAAGTAATTTTCCATTATCATTATTGCTTAATGATAGTTGTTTAATAATCAATTAAAATATATCTACTGCACTCGTGTGATTTGCTATATGTTGTTGTATGCTGTTGCTGGGTAGATTGAAAGTGAAAGTGTATGATTGCTCCAGTGGCTGATGGCTCATTTTGAATGCAGAATATCTGCACTAGCATACTATGAACTACTGTCTTCATTTCACTAATGTCTCCATTCTTAACTCTAAGTGGGAGGTGGGGTTGGAATTTCCCTATACACAGTGATGCTTATCTGAATAAGACTTTATAGCTCATACGCACACATTTTCATAAAGAGATACAGTATGCTACAAGTAAGAGATACTTATCGAGCAGATTGAGGAAAGAATATGGAGGAAGACATTAAGATATTTAAAGAAGTGACTTAAGAAATCAAACTCACGTGTTCGTCCAACTGTTCTGCATGATTCACGAATATTTTGTGTAAACAGGGGAATGATGGGCTAAAAAGAAAGAAAAAACGACTAAGACAGAAATATTTCAGTTTTTCCCTTGTAATGATTTTTTTTGAAAGCCCAACAAATAATATTGTCCTAAAATGCATGAGCCTAATAAGGCAGCTTCCGGTTGCTTTGGGGTTTGGCATTTACATGACACATGACCCCAAAGCTGACAGAAGCTGCTCCGAGGCTGTGCTAAGTAGAAAAAGGCTAACCCCAAAAGGAGTGGATACAATCCACTCTTGCTGTGGCCTGCTTGGGACTGTGGTGGCAGACCGCTTCAGGAGTGGGATGTTTGGGTGCTGCGGTCCAGGCCTGATCATGGCTGGAGCGGCATCTGTCCACTCCTTCCAAGCTGTGTGCTTCAGTCCATTATGACCACAGATAATTCACAAATGAAAGAGTTGACATTGAAATTTCTGATAAAACTTTTGTTGCATATAATTAAACTTTTCTACCAAAGTTGTGAAAGAAACAGCAATTAAAAAACCCCCACAAATTTAAAATTATGTTCAGTCAAATCATGTCTTTTAATAGATACAACTTTTTCAACACTATAATTTACAAAAACCAGATTCTTGCCTCTTCAGCTATCTACAAACATTAAACTGTGAGTCTTAGTTCGCTTTACTTATGATTTAACCTCCCACTCATTTACCTGCTTGCAACTGCACCAAATTGGACTTACATCTGAATGTTGTTGTTGTTAACTACCCTTGAGTTGACCTCGACACATAGCAACCCCATGGATGACACATCTCCATCTTCTGAATATATGTGCATAATATTCAGGACAAAATATCTGCACTGTTAGTGGCTCTGAACAGCATTCTAAATATGGCCTAAATTCAGTTGTCAGTCCCCCTGAAAAAATCTACCTTGGATTACAAGGCCTATTTGTATGTTTCTAGGTTGAGTTTACATGTCAACACATATGTCTGCACTAGCATATTTATGGAAAGGAGCTCTGGGGTAATGTTATTCTGTGAACACCCACATTGCTTATTAAGTGGTGCTAGAAAGAGCTTTGATAATTTGTGAGAAACTATTATAATTTGGTTAACACAAATTGAAATAATGCAAATGACTATAATATTCAAACCTACTGTGCGTCTGATTAGCTAATTAGGGTCAACAGGGGCACAACCAGATTTTTCAATAAAAAATTCTTCCTAAAGTATGCTAACTCTATCCTTCTAGGGAGTTATCCATTCTCTCAAAATATTTTGACTACCTGGAATCTGATACTTTGTCCAAAGTCTTGAGCCATTCCAAACAGAGGCTTATGCTTCATCTCAGAGCTAGGAATGAAATCTTCAATTAACTTATTGCATTGTTATTTAGGTTTTTTTTCCTTAGTGATTTCTCTTAACTTTCTAGTTTCTCCAGTTCACACTGAAGTTAAAAATATACTTTGATGAATCAGGTCAGTAGAAATTGGCAGGGTGGATAGCTCTGACAATGGCTTTATTCTAAGTAAGAAATCTCCATATCAAAAAGTTATCTCTTTACATCTTCCCTTCAGGCACATGTAGGAGTCACAGTTACAGACTGATTAGATCATGCCAGCCAAGTCAGTAAAATAACCAAAATCCCTGATGTGATTAGCTAAGACACTCTCCTGTTCTACTTACAGATCAGATAGGATTTGTAGTTCTTGATGTTGTTGGGGGGGGGGGGGAGTAGGTAGCTAGAAATCTGGATGCTTCTGTCCAGCCTTGACCAGCTTCCCTAGGTAAAACAGAAGTCCTTACCCAAGAGTCCCTTTGTTAAAATTCCTTGCCTTGTGGTCACTTGAGGCTTTTTATAACCTTGCTGAGAAGGATCTCAAAAGTTTGAGCTTCTGCCCAAGTGGCCATCTCACTGGACAGTTGTTCTCTTGTCATTTCTGTGATGCTGAGCCCCATTAACATGTAATTTAACCTCATCTCATCATTTAACACTTTGTTACCTGAGTAGACATTTACCTGTGCTTCCCAAATAATAGGAAGATCATCATTATGACACCTCCTATTTAGGCATGGACCTTTGGAAAGGAGGAAATTGGGGCAAAGAGGCATTTTCACAGTTGCTGAAAAAGCAGGAAGGCAGATGATTATAGTTGGTCATTGGGACTGAATTGAAATAGTTGCAGGTTCTGTAATTTCTATTGCATATTTTATATCATATACAGTCGTCCCTCTGTGTGGACTTTGGCACAGTACAGAGCACCAAAAAGAGGCGCCTCCCTGGCGCCTCTTTGCTCTGCAGGAGTACTGCAGCAACCAAATTGTGCAGTGCTGCTGCGGAGCAAAAAAGAAGCGCCTGGAAGCAGCTTCTTGTTGCGGCACCACGGCGATGCCGCAAAGCGCCAGAGCCAGCACGGTGATGTCACAGCTGCACCCCCATCTGGAAGAGGAAGCAGTTATAACATCACTGTTACGCTGCAGCACGTCCATGACATGCGAGGGTTGCCGGGAGTGTGGGCGCTCTGCCCACCAGGCAACCCTCGCACGTGACGAGGGTTCTGCAAAGGCCTGTCTGTTCCGGGCCTTTGTATCTGTGTCCTTTGCTTACTTGTGAGGGGTGTGGTGCTCGGAATCTTGAGTCAGCCAATCAGGAGCCAGAGACTCTGAACCAATCAGAGGCCGGCTGGAGCTATAAAGATTCTGAGGCAGTTGAGAAGGGGGAGTTAGAAGTCGGAGGGGGTTGGTTGGGAGAGGTTGGGAAAAGACTAGTCCCGAGAAGGGTTATAGTCTTGAAGTCTCTGAGGGGACAGTGTGTTAAAACGAGTAAATTTGATCTTTTAGACCAAGGGAAGGCCTAAAGATTAGGAAAAGGGTCGCATCTGATATAAGAGTTTCTGTAAACCTCTGCAATTGATTGATTAAGAGACAAGTTCACAACAACTTATTATTGACAATCTTTTATTCTGTTCTGTTTCTAAAATAAACTTATTTTATTGATTTACAATCAATCTGCTTGGCCTAAGTGATGAGTTTTTGAACACGCTACCAACTATATATTTGAGGCTAGAGATTTATAATTTTGTTACCTCATCATATAGAAGGAAGATTGTTACAAGGGGCAAACAGAGAGACTTAGAATGGGGCATGCGCCCGTGGGTGCCCGCGAGGCTGTGTCACCATTCAAGCCAATAGGGCTTGAATATAGTTGGATTTCTGTTTTCACTGGGGGGGGGGGGTTTGGAAAGGACCCCCCCCCCCCAAAATGGAGAGGTGACTGCACATTACAGCCAGCCCTTGTACATGGATTTTTTATACACGGATTCAAGCATACACGGTTTGAAAATGTTAAAAAAAAGTATATATTTCAAATATCAAACTTTGATTTTCCATTTTTTTATAAGGGATACCATTTTGCTATGTCATTATATTTAATGGGACTTGAGCATACATGGATTTTGTTATACACGGGGGATCTTGGAACCAAACCCCAGCAAGGGTCCACTGTATAATGTTATTCAGGGTCAGCTACAGTGAACCTCTTTACAAGTCTCAAATTATTTAGTGCTAGGCACTAGGGTAATTAAGTGAAAATTTGTCCTCAAACATATTCCCTATTTCTATCTCTCACTGTTCCCAACTTTTTAATTGTACAATTAAGGTAAAATGGGTCCAAAGAAGAGTGGGCTTGTTAAATACTTGATCATTAAAACTGCAGATATATTTAGGATCCCTGACACCTACATGCAGACTATGTTTTTGCTTTGTTGTTATTGTTAACTGCCTTCAAGTTGATCTTGACTCATGATGACACTATGGATGAGACATCTCCAAGATACCCTTGTCCTCCACTGCTCTGCTTAATTCAGGCAACCCATACCCTGTCCAGCTGTCACATCCATAGGGAATAGGGAATACAATGGCTTGTATGATTCTGACTTTTATATATATCTTTCATAGCCACCCTCTCCATTCTTAATCTTCATTTGATTTTATGACTGCAATCCCCATTTCTATCAATGTTTGATCCCAGGTATGGAAATTATTTTACAATTTCTCTTTCTTCATTGTCTAGGTTGAACTTGTGAAGGTCCTCAGTGGTCATTATTTTGGTTTCCTGTATGTTCAACACTAAACTTGTCTTTGCACTTTCTTCTTTAATCTTCCTTAATAGGTGTCCCAGGTCTGTGAGGTTTTCTGCTAGTACTATGGTGTCACCTGCATATCTTAGATTGTTGATATTCCTTCCTCCTATGTTCACGCCTCCTTCCTGGGCCTGAGGGAGAAGCTGTATGGGCTCAGGCCCTACCTGCCGGGTTCTCAATGAAGGACCAGACCAGGTTAGGTGGGCGGGGAGGCGGTGTTGCCTTGGTGCATAAGAACACCTTGTCTCTAACCAGGAACCATGTGCGTCAAACGTCCTATATTGAGTGTATTTACCTGACCCTGAAGGCCAGAGACAGTCTAGGGATTCTGTTGGTCTATCGGCCACCCCATGCACTAACAGACTCCCTTAACGAGCTGACACAGTTGGTCTCGGAGCTGATGCTGGAGTCCCCCAGGCTTTTAGTCCTGGGAGACTTCAACATCTCCCTCGCGGCCAACTATGTTCCATCTGGTGTGGCTCGGGAATTCATGGAGACCATGACAGCCATGGGCCTGTCACAACTGGTCTCAGGGCCTACGCATTCTGCAGGTAATACACTCGATTTGGTCTTTTGTACGGACATGGAAATTCCGTGGATGGACGTATTGAATATTTCCCCCTTGTCATGGACGGATCATTTCCTGGTGGAGGCAAAAATCAAGGCTTCTACCCAGAGCTTCCGTGGACTTGGTTAAACTGCATCACTTTGAGTCTGTAAGTACCGAGGATGTGGACAGGATCCTTAGGAGTGTTAGGAAGACGACCTCCTCTCTCGATCCCTGTCCCTCATGGCTGGCGGCTCAGGGGAGACCAGTGGTAACTTCAATGTTACACCGGATTATTAATACATCTTTCAGGGATGGGCAATTTCCATCGAATTTAAAATTGGCCACTGTAAGACCTTTATTAAAAAAGCCCTCCCTTGACCCCCTGATGCATAATAATCATCGGCCTGTATCGCTGTTGCCATTTTTGGGTAAGGTGATCGAGAGGGCGGTTGCGATCCAGCTCCAATTGATCCTGGATGAAACGGATTATCTAGACCCATTTCAAACCGGCTTTCGGGCGGGTTACGGGGTTGAGACTGCCATGGTTGCCTTGGTCGATGACCTCTGTCTGGGCATTGACGGGGGAAGCGTGTCCCTGTTGGTGCTCTTGGACATCTCAGCGGCTTTCGATACCATAGACCATGGTATCCTTCTGAAGCGCCTGGTAGAGGTAGGAGTCGGGGGCACTGCGCTCCAGTGGTTCCGGTCCTACCTCTCTGGGAGGTTCCAGATGGTGCAGCTGGGAGACGTGTGCTCCGACAAGAGATCCCTAACATCTGGGGTCCCTCAAGGAGCCATTCTGTCTCCCATGCTTTTCAACATTTACATGAAACCGCTGGGAGAGATCATCCACAGACATGGGGTGCGGGGTTATCAGTACGCTGATGACACCCAAATAATTTTCTCTATGTCTCCGACTGATGCAGTGACCAGGGATGGCATCTCTCCTCTCGTGGCCTGTCTGGAGTCGTAATGGGCTGGATGAGGGAAAACAGACTCAGCTTGAATCCAGAGAAAACGGAAGTACTTGTGATAGGTTCTCCTGGCCCAGGGATGGTGGTGGTTCCACCTGTCCTGAATGGGATAACGCTTCCCGTGAGGGACTCTGTACGCAGTCTGGAGGTGCTCCTCGACTCGTCGCTCCACCTTACATCTCAGGTGGACGTGACGGTCAGGAGCACCTGTTATCAGCTTCGGCGGATACGCCAGCTGCGTCCCTACCTGAGCCAGGGGGACCTAGAAACAGTGGTACATGCTCTGGTAACCTCTCGGTTGGATTTCTGCAATGCGCTCTACTTGGGGCAACCCTTGTACCATACCTGGAAGCTGCAATTAGTGCAGAATATGGCAGCAAGACTGGTCACTAATACATCTAGGACCAGTCATATAACACCGGTCTTAAAAGACCTACATTGGCTGCCTATTCGCTTCCGGGCGCAATACAAGGTGTTGGTTATAACCTATAAAGCCCTAAATGGCTTGGGCCCACGGTACTTAAAGGACCGCCTCTCTCCGTACAATCCGCCCCGCACACTCAGATCCACCGGGCAGCATTTGTTAAGAGTTCCGGAGGCTAGATTGGTTAACACCACTAGAAGGGCCTTTTCCATCTCGGCCCCCACTCTCTGGAACTCGCTGCCCATCAAGCTCCGTTCAGCAACCTCCCTGGCCCAATTTAAGAAGGGGCTAAAAACATTCTTTTTCAAGCAGGCTTACCCCTGATTCTTTGCCCTGAGAGTCCTCTTCCCCCCTCTGTCAGTTGTTTGTGATCTGGCACAAGTTCTTTTATTACTGTTTTAATGGTATTGTTTTTATAAATTGTATTGAATATTGCTGTTAACTGCCCTGATGTTTCGAAGGGCGGTATATAAATAAAGTTATTTATTTATTTTATTTATTCTGTGTCCAAGCCTGCTTTTCTTATAATATGTTCTGCATACAAGTTGAACAAATAGGGTGAAAAGATGCAGCCTTGTCTGACCCCTAAATTTTTGGATAGTTCTCACTGCTGAACAACTGTACCCTTTTAGTCTTGGGTGAACAACTGGTTGGTGATACATACAAGAGGGTTACAAATCAATCTGTACTTTTTCAGACTGTATGGAAGGGCTAAACTCTAGTGTGAAACAACAGATAGAAGGAAGCAAGGGCACTACTCCATTTCCACATTCCCACTGATCAGCACTAGATGACCTTCATGCCCAAGAGCACCAAGCATTAGTCTGGGCATGCCTCTACAGGTAATGTATGGTTGGGAAGACAGAGGGGCAGTACAGACCACTGAAAAATAGCAGTCTGCATTCACCCGTTTTAACTCCAGAGGGACGAGGCAGCCCCCAAACCACGTGCTGTTCCGCCGAAGTAAAAATAACCTGGTGTTTCCAGGTTCTTTTTGCAATGCAGGAGTGACACCGCGAGTGTGCCACTAGCACACTCACGACACAAGCGACATGCAGTGATGTGTGCATGCTGCATGCCGCTTATGTCAAAATGGGGCTGCCTGTATGGATAGGACATTGCCATTACTCTGCCACCACACTGTGCTAGGGTTAGGGACTGTGCAGTTGGTGCATGGTGCCTAACCCTAGTATCGGCGCCAGGACGGTACATTCGACCTGTCTGTTCCAGGCCAGAATTAGCCTGGCAGCCCCTGTTCCAATTGTTGCTGCACACTGAAAAAGCACATACCACCACTGCTGCCTCTGCCTTTCCCATACGTATGTGGGTAGAGACATATGTTCTACCAGTATGATCTCTACCTTGTAGGATGTTTGCCTTGGAATGTACTTTAATTCCTTGTCTATAGGTTTACTTCCACATTTCCTGTTATCACAGTGCTTCTATATTCCTAAAATGGCATAGCATCCCAAGCATAATTTGAGAAATAATTACCACAGAGAGATCACTCACCACTTTGGCTTCTAAAGCTAGTTGAGCAAAGCCTGTGCGGTTACCCCAGATCAGTTCATAGTGATGGTCACTAAAGAGTGCTTCTCTCATTCCACCAGGTGATATCCCCAATAAATGGCCTGCCTTCAGGATTTCAAGACATTCAGCTTTCCTACCACGTGTGAGACACAACACATTAAGCAGGGGTCTCAATCCTATAAAAATACAACATTGGTATAAACAAAACAAAACAAAATAGAATAGAATACGTAACAGATATCATATTTATTTGCTTGCAAATAATACTAAATTTTCTGTGTTGAGAACTTTGTCATAACATATTTCAATTGTTGGATGATTTACATGTCTTATGATGTTATATTCCTTTGGCCCTTGATCTTGTTATGTTTTGAGATACATATGTTGGTGTGCACAGACTCAAGTCTTTGCTATCATGTCTGTGACACTGTGTCCCAAACTAATATAATTTCTTTGTGCTGTTGGTAAGTATATCTCTTTAGAAATATTGTGTGTTAGTTATTGCTTCTGGGCAACAAGAGCAGGAGGGCAGCAATGGCACAACACTGTTTCTGCATTAGGCTGAATGAGTGCAGTTGCCTGCTTTGACTTTCAGGGTTGTTCTCTAAGCTCTGGAACAAATGGTGTTGGAAAGAAAGTATGGTGGAGAAGTTACTACTGTGCCGGGCTAGGTATTGCCAGATGTTTGCAAACTAAAGTGTAAGTTATGGGGAGGATATATAATGGGCATTACAAGCTTAGCAGCCAAAATTGCAACAACTTGGCATATTTGTCCTCCTGGTGTAATCCCTGCCTATTTTTGACCCCTTCCTCTCTGGGTACAGTAACATCATTAGCTAGGGTGTCATCCTGTGTGGAGTGCTGCTGGCAGACTTTGGGCTGTGTATATCTCATAGCCTTCCCTTCCCTAGTTCCCCAACAGATGTGTTGCCCTGGCCAGGCAAGTGAGGCAGCAGGAGGGGACAGAAGGCATAGGGCCTTTGACAAGGTCCCCTATAATATTCTTGCAAACAAATGAGGGGTAGACAATGCAACTGTTAGGTGGATTAGTAATTTATTGACTGGCCACACTCAGCAATGGCTCAATTTCATCCTGGAGAGAAGTGTCAAATTTGCAGATGACATCAAATTAGGAGTAGTAGCTAATACTAAGTGGAGAGATTCAAAATGACCTTAATAGATTAGAAAACTGAGTCAAAACTAATAAATGAATTTCAACAGGGAGAAATGTAAGGTTCTGCACTTAGGCAGAAAAAATTAAATGCATAAATACAGGTTGGGGGACACCTGACTTAACGAGACTACATGTGAAAGGGATCTTGGAGTCCTAGTAGAGGAGAAGTTGAGCATGAGTCAATAGTGTATTGCAGCAGCTAAAAAGGTCAATGATACTTTAGGCTGCATCAATAGATGTACACGGTCTAGATCAAGGGAAATAATAGTGCTGCTCTATTCTACTTTGGTAATGCCTCACCTGGAATACTGTTTCCAGTTCTGGGCACTACAGTTCATAGAATCATAGAATCATAGAGGTGGAAGAGGTTGCAAGGGCCATCCTGTCCAACCCCCTGCCATGCAGGAAATCCAGATCAAAGCATCCCCGACAGATGGCCATCCAGCCTCTGCTTGAAAACCTCCAAGGAGGGAGACTCCACTACACTCCGAGGAAGTGTGTTCCACTGTCAAACAGCCCTTACAGTCAGGAAGTTCCTCCTAATGTTGAGCTGGAATCTCTTTTCCTGGAGCTTGCATCCATTGCTCCGGGTCCTAGATTCTGGAGCAGAAGAAAACAAGCTTGCTCCCTCCTCAATATGACATCCCTTCAAATATTTAAACAGGGCTATCATATCACCTCTTAACCTTCTCTTCTCCAGGCTAAACATACCCAGCTCCCTAAGTCATTCCTCATAGGGCATGGTTTCCAGATCTTTCACCATTTTAGTCGCCCTCCTTTGGACACGCTCCAGTTTCTCAATGTCCTTTTTGAATTGTGGTGGCCAGAACTGGACACAATATTCCAGGTGGGACCTGACCAAAGAATAGAGTGGCACTATTATTTCTCTTGATCTAGACAGTATACTTCTATTGATGCAGCCTAAAATTGCATTTGCCTTGTTAGCTGCCGCACCGCACTGTTGACTCATGTTCAACTTGTGGTCTACTTGGACTCCTACATCCCTTTCACATGTTGTGTCCTTAAGCCATGTGTCCCCCATCCTATAACTGTGCATTTCATTTTTTTTGCCCTAAGTGCAGTACCTTACATTTCTCCCTGTTGAAGTTCATTTTGTTAGCTGTGACCCAGCTTTCTATTCTATTCAGGTCATTTTGAATTTTGATCCTGTCCTCTGGAGTATTAGCTATTCCTCCTAATTTGGTGTCACCTGCAAATTTGATAAGTATTCCCCCATTTTTTCCCTTCAAGTCATTGATAAAGATGTTGAATAGCACTGGGCCCAGGACAGAGCCCTGTGGGACCCCACTGGTCACTTCTCTCCAGGATGAAAAGAATTCAGAAAGGATGTTGAGAAGCTGGAGCGTGTCTAGAGAAGGATGACCAAAACAGTGAAGGTTCTGGAAACCTTGCCTTATGAGGAGAGACTTAGAAAACTCGATATGTTTAGTCTGGTGAAGAGAAGGTTAAGAGGTGATGTGATAACCTTGTTTAAATATTTGAAGGACTGTCATATTGAGGATGGAGATTTTTAAATAGAGACTGGGTGGCCATCTGTCGAGGGTGCTTTGATTGTGAGTTCCTTCCTGGCAAAGGGTTGGACTGGATGGCCCTTGTGGTCTCTTCCAACTCTATGATTCTATGAACAGTATATAATTGATAACTGTTATTGGCATTTGCCAGATGGAACAATTAAGCCAGTGATCTATTTCCATCAGACTTTCTGATTCATTGAATTGAAAAGACAACAACCAGATGTATCACAGTCCAAGAAAGGCTCAATAAACCTGTATCTTTAACTCTGATTGGGAGTTCTCAAAGTTTCTGAAACACTCTAGTACTTTATATTATTGTTGAGGCAAGATTGGAGAAAATGGGTCTCAAATTCCAGTTTGGAAAAAAATCTCAGAGGCCATACTGCAGCAGGGCTAAGACAGTGTATAATCAAGAGCAGGGCAACTAAAAGAATGGGTGAAACTAGATGGAATTCTTATGAATTGGGACATGTTCTCATCAAGGAAAGAATATAGTGTGTATTTAAGAGTACTCTCCAGTGCAACAGCTTTCCTGATTGCAAAACACAGTTCAGTTCCATTGAAGGATTTCCTTCGTGCAAAGCAAAGCCCAGTTTTAGGAAGATCTCTGAAAGCCTAAGAACTTTTATATTACACACACACACTCTCTCTCTCTCTCTCTCAAATACTGATCACAAATAATAATAATGTTATGTACTGGATGAAGCTTGTACACTAGATGGGTAATCACTGCAGGTCCCCATTTCTAGACAGAGCTATAACAATGCTTTTTCAGAGTTAGCTAGCTGGTTTCTTTTATCAGGTAAATCCAATTGACAGTCCCAGTGAGAGTATTTCTATTGAACCAAAAAGGACTTATATAGTGTTAGCTTGATTCCTGTGAATGCCTTCTTCTAGCTGGGACCGAGAGTTGGATTTACCTCTACCATTTTCACAGTTCAAACAATTTTGCAATATTTCCATTTAAAATGTAGAATTACAAGTACAATACCTGGTAGAAGATACATAATATTGTCAGTCACAGAATGACAAAGTCTGCCTGTCTTTGAATACAGATTAGATATAAAAAACCCATAGTCATTGCCAAAAGCTCCATGATAAAAAACAATAATCCCTGGTCCTTTTGGAACATTCTCCATGCCAATAACTTCATAATCTGGAAAAAAAAAAAGGTTCCACAGGTAAGTACAGAAACATAAATTTAAACATTGAATGGTTTTTAGTCAAAATGTGCATAAAACCAAGGTTAGAGGAGAAAGCTCTATTTTAAATCACATCATTTTAGGATAATAAATTGTAATTATTCAGTAGAGAGGTAGGAACTCCCTTGTGGTAATTCTGGGTGAACAAACAGCTTTCCCTGTGAACTTGCATTTGGGAAACATGTGGAAATATTTTTGTCCCACCAAGCTTTGGGTGAAACAACATTTTTAAAAAACATCTACTTGGCAGCTTTTATTTTGTTTAATTCTGTGATAGTTCAATCATGTGGATATTTCATAGCCTTCTCCATCAGAGTGTGAACAAGATGACAAACTTACTAATGAGGAAGAACAAGCAAGGTAGGAGAGGTAGCAGAAGTTTTTCTTTGTCTGAGACTCCTGGGAAGGGCAGGATTCTACCCAGTCATCTTTCCTACTAAGTTTCTGGAGTGCAAATTACTTTTGTACTTTGCACCAATGAAGAAGAGGATAAAAGGGGAAAGTGGGAGGAGGAGGAGAGAAACTAGGACATTGGAAAGCAGCAGAAAACTGGGGGGGAGGGGACTCCCATACTTTGTTTTGGTTGTGTAGAATAGAGTATTTCAACTGTTGCTATTTATTACACAACCTGGTAACAAGCAACATTTGCTGAGATTCCCTCTTCTATAAAACCAACACAGGTATAGGACCCCTTTCCAGTTATCACTCTGACATCTCTACAGGGAGTGAACTCAAGACCAAGAAGCCAATAAGGAATATTGTATGTTCTTCAATCCCTTCCCCTCTATTTTTCAAAGAGTGAGGCCAAGGAAGGAAGAGGTGGAGTGCTTTATGGACACCACAAGGACTTCACTTGCAAAAGGCTCCAGTTCTAGTAGCAATAAGACTTGTAGATAGGTGAGCTTGGAGGTATCAGCCAGGTTGGTTCCTCTCTCCTTTGCTTTAATTAGTTGTGCCTTTTTTCTTTCTGAACTACCAAGGCTTTAGGGTGATTCATGAAGAATCTGTATGGCCTCTTTCCTTTCCCCTGCTTGCTCAAACTCTTTGAAACTTCTATTTCTGCTGGAAAAGATGGCCAAAGAGGCCATAGAGATGCAGAAAGCCTCACCTCCATATACATCCGTCATCCCTCCGTCACAGTTTCTATCTTACCACCTGGAGAGCAGCCACAGTGAAGTGGCCAAATGTATTTGATAAAACTGAGGTGGGCAACTGTGTGAGAGGTTGCTTTACCCCCACCCCCACCCCCACCCCCACCCCCACCCCCTACACTGCCCTGCTCTGCAAAATCCAATTCCAGTTATCTTGAATTTAGGTTGACACTTTGCACAACTAGGAATTTGTTTGCCCCCAAATGGCCTCTGGGGGTGGTGAGGGTATTTTCATATATTTTTAGGACTTCCTGGGCCATTTTAGGCTTAGGTAATGCCTTTTGGGGGGGAAAAAACATCTGGAAGTGAGAGTAATTCATTTATTATTTTATTTTATTTCTATGCCCCCTTTCTCCCAAAAGGGACCCAAGGTGGCTCACAATATAAAAACATATTAAAACAAAATTTTAAAGACAATTAAAATAACCTAATTAAAACATGACGACACTCTTTCCAGGAGGAAAGCTGGTTTTCTTTCTCCATATGCTTTGGTGAGATCTGACCTTTTTAAACTTGGGATATTGCTGTGGATCCTTGGTGGGAGTGGCCAGAAGCCTAATTTTGTTTAAGTGCTGGGGGAGGCGTGCGTTATTGTGGGAGTCTACTATAGACCCCCAAGTCAGATGGAGCAATTGGATGATGCCTTTCTAGAACAGATGACCACACACTCAGATGTTTATCACACTATACTCTTATAGTGCTACTATTCCACTTTGACTGCTCTAGCTGCCTCCTGTTGCATTCTGGTATTGGCAGTTTTAAGGAGGGGTATTTAGAATGCTCAGGCAGAGAACAGGACCTGGAGCAATGGATGCAAGCTCCAGGAAAAGAGATTCCACCTCAACATTAGGAGGAACTTCCTGACAGTAAGGGCTTTTCAACAGTGGAACAAACTCCGTCAGAGTGTAGTGGAGTCTGCCTCCTTGGAGGTCTTCAAACGGAGGCTGGATGGCCATCTGTCGGGGATGCTTTGATTTGGATTTCCTGCATGGGTAGGGGATTGGACTGGATGGCCCTTGTAGTCTCTTCCAACTCTATTATTCTATGATTCTATGAAAGTTAAAATTTAAACAAACAAAAGTTTAAAAAACATAATCTAAAATTACTCCCCCCCCCCAAATAAAATAAAATAAAATAAAACCAGGCTTCCATCATTTTAAAAAGCCTGCTTTCATAGCAACATTTTTACCTGCTGGTGAAAGGCCAGCAGGGAAGGGGCCAGTCTAGTCTCCCGCAGAAGAGAGTTCCACAGGGTGGGAGCAGCCACTGAAAAGTCTCTCTCTTGTATCCTCACCATGTGAGCCTGGTGGCGGGACTGAGAGAAAGCCTTCTTCTATTATTATTATGTTATTAGAGTACTTATAACCCGCCCTTCAACCCTAAAGGCTATCAGAGCAGCTTACAATTATTATTTTTAATTTGACAGTTCTCCTGAGGCTATTAGAGCTCTAGCTGGTTCATATGGGGAGATACGGTCTCTCAAATAGTCTGGACCTAAAATGTGTAGGGCTTTATAGTCATGAGCGGCACTTTTAACTGTGCCCGGAAATGAACCAGTAGCCAGTGAAGCTGTTTCAATATGGAAGTTATATATTCTCTAAAACTGCCGCTGGTCAGCATTCTGGCTGTAGCAATTATTATTATTATTATTATTATTATTATTATTATTATTAACCTTTATTCATAAAGCACTGTAAATTTACACAGCGCTGTACATACAGTCTTTTTAATTAGACGGTTCCCTGCCCTCAGGCTTACAATTTAAAAAGACACCACACAAAAGGAGAAGGGAGTAGTGGTGGGGAAGGGGATGAGGTCCAGCAGTTCCTCTCTACCTCCAAGGCCTGGACCAAGGCAGGGGGACTGGAGGAAGGGCTTGGGTTCATAATGGATGGTTAATCTTCATCCAGGGGGCAAGCGACAATTAAAAAAGGCCTGGGAACGCTTCTCTGAACTGGATGGTCTTCAACTCCATTTTGAAGCTGGTTAAAGAAGTGATAGCTCTTGTTCGCGGGGGAAGAAGTTTCCAGGAGTGAGGAGCAGCGAGTGAAAAGGGGCGAATCCGAGATGGGGCAGAAGAAATCCTGGGCTGGGACAGCAGACCTTGACTACTAGAACGGAGGGCCCGAGTGGGAAGGTGAGGAGAAAGAAGGTCTGATAAGTAAGGAGGGGCCAGCCCATGGAGGGCTTTAAACGTGGACATCAGGAGCTTATACTGAATGTGGAAAGGGAGAGGGAGCCAGTGAAGGGATGCCAACACAGGAGAGATATGGTCAGAGAGGTGGGCATATGTGATAATGCCTGCAGCTGAATGCTGGACAGAAATTAAAGGACGGAGGTGAGAAAGAGGAAGCCCTGCCAGAAGGATGTTTTTGAACCCACTGAAGTTTCTGAACAATTTCCAAAGGCAGCCTCACATAGAATGTGTTACAGTAGTCCAAACGGGAGGTAATCAAGGCAGGTGTCACCATAGCTGGTCCACTGCTGGTCATCCAGGTTCAGATTGGACTCCAGGAGGGACATCCAAGTTGCAAGCCTGAGATTTCAGGGGGAATGTAATCCCAGCCAGAACAGGCAAAGCCTCAGTTCCCTGATCTGCCTTGCTACTGACCAGGAGCACCGGTGTAGCTTATCGCATACACATTTAACCCAACTGAACCCTAACGGGATGCATCAGGGACATGGGATGCTGGTGGGTATTATTGCATATAATTTGCCACTAATTCTGCTGGTTGAGTACAGCCCAGCTGCAGCCCAGCTCCCAGACATGCTTCAGCTGTGATTTTTCCAAGTCCAAATGTTACCAGCTGCATCCTGTTAGGGTGCAGTAGGCATGCTATAAGAGCCCCTGTCTTGTCTGGATTAAGCTTTGGTTTCTTTGCCCTCATCCAGTTCATCACTGACAGCAGATACTGGTTCAGCACAGAGACAGCTTCCTTGGAGTCAGATGGAAAGGAGTGATAGAGCTGGGTGTCATCCGCATACTGATGACACCACACCTCAAAGCTCACGATGGCCTCTACCAGCAGTTTCATGGAGCAATGAGTCCAGGAGCACCCCCAGACTGCAAACACAGTCCTTTGAGGGGAGTGTGACACCATCTAGAACTGGTTGATGTATCCCAATACATGGAGTTGGAGCCCCTCCTGTGAGTGCCTCCATTTTGTCTGAATTCAGTTTTAGTCTGTTTTTCCTCATCCAGTTCATTCCTGCCTTAAGACATTAATTGAGGGGAGAGATAGCATTTGTAGTTGAAGCTGTATAACAAGACATGGAGATATATATCTGGGTGTCATCAGCATACTGATAACACCCCGCCCCAGGTCTCTGCGTAAATCTCTCCCAACGGCTATACACACACACACACACACACACACACATATATATATATATATATATATATATATATATATATATATATATAAAATAGCATCAGGGACAGGATGGCGCCTTGAAGGATGCCATAATTAAGCTCCTCTTTTGAAGAGTGGCTTTCTCCAAGCATCGCTCTCTGGAATCTGCCCAAGAAGAAGGAACAGGACCATTGCAGTGCAATGCCCCCAATTCCTAACTCTCTCAAGCGTTCCAACAGGATGTTATGATTGACCATATCAAAGGCCACTGAGAGGTCTAAAAGCACCAACAGGATCACACTTCCCCTACTGATACCTAAACAAAGGTCATCAGCTAAGGCTACCATGGCTGTTGCAACTCCATATCCTGTCCTAAAGCTGGTTTGAAATGGATCTAGATAATCAGTTTCATCCAAGACCACTTGGAGTTGAAGGACAATAGACCTCTCGACCACTTTGCTTAAAAATGGCAGATAGGACACTGACCTATAGTTTTTTATATCCAGGGGGTCCGGGGAAGGTTTTTTCAGAAGCGACCCAGCAACCGCTTTCTTTAAACTAGCTAGAACAATACCTTCCCTAAGTGTTGCATTGATGACACATCTCAGAAATGTCATCAAGGAATCTCCACCCTGGATGGCCAGTGATGAAACACTGTAAATTTGAAGCACTGTAATTTAGGTGACAATCAAAAACAGCCTGTCAAACTTTGTGGTATTTAGCACAATGCCCTGATGAGGCATGACTGCTATGGATGTGCAGCCATTACTTGTTCACAATTATAGATAAGATCCTTGGGCTTATGTATATTAATTAAATTACTGAAATGTTGGGCAACTAACTGAATGCTTTGTATTCCAGTTATTTATTGTAATCTGTCACTGACACAAGAGTGTCAGGAGTTGCATAGGCAGTTTGCCTGCCATAAAATGTAGGGGATTATGCATTATACAGCAAAAGAGGTGTTATAGTTTTTTGTGGGTTTTTTGGACTATGTGGCCATGTTCTAGAAGAGTTTATTCCTGATGTTTTGCAGGCATCTGCGGCTGGTATCCTCAGAGAATGAGGTATTGTTAACTCATTGCGATTTCAGACACAAATGCTGAGATAGAATATGGTGATAACAACAAAGAAGGGGGCAATATGGGAAAGAGAGGAGACGTGTATTTGTGAATGATAATGAACAAGAATTGAGCCCACTTGAACTTTGAAATTTTGTGTAGTTTAATTAAGCAACTTTAAAAATAAACATTTTATTTATTTTGCTTATATCTTTAACTGCTGACTGTAATTAAAAGGGGAAACCAATTCAAACATGTACTGATGCTTTTTCAAAAGAAAGCAATTTAAAAGGGCAGCAGCAGGAGGAGGAGAGAACTGAAATTCCTTAAAACCTTTAGGCTGCAGAAAAAAACAACAACACATGGCCAAAAGTAGTAGGAATAAGAATTTCCATCAGTTGTTGTTGTTGCCAGCGTGTTGTAATGGTTTGAGCATTGGACTATGGCTCTGAAGAACAGGGTTTGAATGGGCTCAGTCATGAAACCTACCTGGTGACATTGGGGAAGTCACACTTTCTGAGCCACAGAGAAGGCAATGGCAAACTTTCTCTGAACACATTTTGCCAAGAAATCCCACAATAGGTTCACCTTAGGGTTGCCTTATGTCAGAAACGACTTGAAGGCACACAACAACAACATCAGTGAGAGGCAATGAGTAAGGAGATTATTGCATTGCCTTTAAAGCTCCTTATTCCCAACAGGATAAAGGCATATTTAATTTTTAAAAGGGGTTTTATAGCACTCACTGGTGGCTGGACAAATGCAACCCATATGCAACCCAGATCCCAGCTGCGCTCATCCAACGGCTTTTAAAAAACAAGATTTTGCCATTTTTGAAAAGCGGCTGGATAAGTGCGGCTGGGATCTGAGCTGCATATTAATAATAATAACAATAATAAATTTTATTTGTATAATGCTTTTCTGTAGATCAAAGCGGTTTACAGACTATTAAAACCATTACAAACCATCTCATAAAAATAGATAAAATCCAATAATACAATCATACAAATAAAAAAATTCTAAACACAATCCTTCAAGAGGGTAAGGCAGAGAGTCGATGGGAACGAAGAAATGCAACTTCATTCTTCAGAGGGGAAGGCTTGACAAAAGAGAAAGGTTTTAAGCCTCTTTTTAAATGTTTCTAGGGGGGGTCATTAGACAGAGCTCCTTGGGAAGACTGTTCCAAATTCGCGGGGCCACCACTGAAAAGACCATCTGGGAAGTGGAAACATATTTGGACGAAGGAATTTCCAACAGATTCTTTCCAGGTGTTCTGAGTGTGTGGGGCGGATTATATGGGGAGATGCGGTCCCTCAAGTAACTCGGGCCCAAGCCATGTAGGGCTTTATAGGTAATAACCAACACCTTGTATTGCTCTCGGAAGCGAATGGGCAGACAGTGGAGATCTTTCAAAATAGGTGTTATATGGTCAAACCTGGATGCAACGGTGACCAATCTGGCTGCCATGTTTTGTACTAACTGAAGCTTCCGGGCTTGGTACAAGGGTAGCCCCATGTAGAGCACATTACAGAAATCTAAGCAAGAGGTTACCAGAGCATGTACCACAGTTTCAAGGTCCCTTTGGCCCAGGTAGGGTCGCAGCTGATGTATCAACCGAAGCTGATAGCAAGCACTTCTGACCATAGCATCTACTTGAGATGTCAACTGCAGGGATGAGTCCAGAAGTACTCCTAAGCTTCGAACTTCATCCTTCAGGGGAAGTGTGACCCTATTCAGGACAGGTGGATACATTTCCTTCCCCAGGCCTGAGAAACCTATCACAAGTACTTCTGTTTTCTCTGGATTCAGACTGAGTTTGTTTTCCCTCATCCAGTCCATTCCCAACTTCAGGCAGTCAGTCAGAGGAGAGACGCCATCCTTAGACACTGCAACAGTCAGAGACACAGAGAAGCATATTTGGATGTCATCAGCGTACTGATAACACCGCGCCCCATGCCGCCGGATGATCTCTCCCAGCGGTTTCATGTAAATGTTAAACAAAGTGGGGGACAAAATAACTCCCTGAGGGACCCCAGATGTTAGGTCCCTCTTAGAGGAGCAAGTGTCCCCCAACTGCACCATCTGGAATCTTCCCGAGAAGTAGGAATGGAACCGCTGGAGCGCAGTGCCCCCGATATTGGTTGCATTTGCCTGGCCACCGGCAAGTGTGATAACATCCAGTTTTAAAATTAAATGTGCCTTTATCCCGTCGGGGATAAGGCACTTTAAAAGCAATGTGATAATCACCTGCATCATAAGGAAATATGTTAAAAAATACCAGTTCTTAGAAATTAGGCGATTTTAATATTTCCTGTTATTTCTGACAATGACTGTCACTCAACTGGATCTATTGTTTGTTAAATAAAGGTTTCTTGAGTTTTAACTACTGAAGCCTGATTTTCTGAACTTGGTATCCACACTGAGATGGGATCTGCAGTCCTTGATGGGTTTTGGATTCGAGAAACTGGACCTCATTGCCTAGCTTGACCTGCATCCCTTAATCTTGCCCTCTTGGCACAGGCACAGCAACCATGGCACACAGCAGGGAGGGAGAGGTGGGCTCAGTCATTACATGAGATATTTAGCCTTCTCTGTCAGAGACTTCTGGTACCATAACAAACTACAAATCCCAAGATTCCATAAGATAGAGCCATGATAGATAAATCAGTTTCAAACTGCATTAATTCTGCCGTGTGGCAACAGCCTAAATTAGCATTTGAATTCTGGAGTCCCACTCCTAAAACTATAGAGTCTTTCCAGTTTAATATTTTTTTAAAAAAACCAGTTGCTTACCATGAAATATCCTTCCAATTTGACACAGTATATAAGAAACTACATGCCTTGGATTATCCCATAAATTGTTCTGCATGTCCTCTGGCATGTTATATATTTTCTTGTATAAGTAGAGGTAAAATGACATAAAACAATATACAAAGTAGAACAGTAAAGCAAAAAACAGCAACCCAAAGAGAAGCACAAAACATAAGCAAACCACAGAACTGAGATATTCATGCAAGTAAGTGCATCCATTCCAGTTTTTCATAGTTTCAATAAACCAAATCATGGTTTTCTGTCATGAAGCATCAGGAGTAGTTGAAGATCTAATTTTCTGGAAAATAATAAAACAAACAAAGTGAAATTTTCCTATTCACTTTACCTCTGGAAAAACAAAGCATGCACAGTTCATCACTGTGAATTGTGATCTTACCACTCACATTCTTATTTATTTTATATTCAATGATTTTTTTAAAAAAAGCTTTCTCCTAGTTTAAGAGCCACTTGTTCCAGTTTCACAAAGCAAGTAAACTGGAAAAGAATGTTGACACCTTGTGTGATAGAAAAGATGTTGTAGGGGCAGTAGCATCACTAAGGAGATGTGGGGTGTGTGGACCACACTGTATGACACCACCAAAGAGGGGTGACACCTGGTGAGTGCCCCCATATTCCTGATGTGCACCATGGCACATGACAGGGAGGGAGAGGGCCTGGAGCCCCCTGTCTTTGCTCCATGTCATGCTGAGTAAAGCTATATGCAGCAGGGATGGGGAGGCGCTGGGCCCTCTCCCTCCGTGCCACACACTGCTTTAGAGTAAAGCCACACGGAGCAGGTGGATGGCAGGAGGAGGAGCTTCTTTTGGCCCCATCCAAAGCCCTGCCCCCAACATCTCACTGTATGCACCAGGTGACACTCTGGTGTAGAACACTACTGTGTGGAGGATCACCAATTGTTCTTGATTACAATTTATGCTGCATAGATTTGACTTTGCCAAATCTAGAGAGAGATGATGAAATCTGACTTCCAGTTCACTTTGTATATGAAATTATTATTATTATTATTATTATTATTATTATTATTCTTCTTCCTTCACCTTTATTATTAACGTGCTGTAAATTTACACAGCGCTGTACATACAATCTTTTAATTAGACAGTTCCCTGCCCTCAGGCTTACAATCTAAAACTGTGTTAAATGTATTTAATGTTTGAAGCAAGATGTATTTTATTTTTTATTTTCTTATTTTTATTTTTTTTCCCCTTGTTTTGATTTGATTTACTGTTTAGATTTAGTCGTGTATGTGTTGTATGTGTTGTATGTGTATAAATTCCACAATAAAATTTATTGAAATTAAAAAAAAAAATCTAAAAAGACATGATACAAAAGGAGAAGGGAGTGGTGGTGGGGAAGGGGATGAGGGCCAGCAGTTCTTCTCTACCTCCGAGGTCTGGACCAAGGGAGATGGACTGGAGGGAGGGCTTGGCTTCTTAATGGATGGTTAATCTTCTACCAGGGAGGCCTCATGGAGCTAGCCTGCCTCTCTAGTAGGATAATACATATAAAATACATAGCAATACAGGAAATGATTCAATAAAACAGGCAACAAAAGAACATCAAATAGCAAGTGACAATTATGCAATGCCTGGGAACGCTTCTCTGAACAGGACGGTGTTCAAGTCCATTTTGAAGCTGGTTAAAGAAGTGATGGCTCTTGCCCGCGGGGGAAGAAGGTTCCAGGATTGAGGGGGCACTCTTCTGAGCCTAAAACAGGCCCCTAATATGGAAAAACAGTCCCCTCCCCACACCATTTGGGAGCATTTCTGGGGTAAAAAATTGAAAAGAAATTATTTGAACACTGAAGGGTCTGGGGTGTCACTAAGTGTGCCAGAGTCCATCGCACTGCGTTCCTTCCACCCGTTCTGAGAACGGAACGGAAGGAGCAGGGCCGAGTGCGGAACGAGTGGGGGACGGATTTTACCGCACGCATCCGTCCCTCATTCGTTCCGTTCCCCCTCTCTTCCGTTCTTAATCCGTTCCAGAGGGGGAAATTTTTGAGAACTGTTCTGACAGTTCTCAAAAAGCGTCCCCTCTGGAACGGAAGGGGCAGGGAAGAGAGGGGGAACGGAACGAGTGAGGGACGGGTGTGTGCAGTAAAATCCGTCATTTCCGTTTCCTGCTGGGCCGGGCCGAGAACCCGGTGTGATAAACTTCCACATGTGGGTCAGTGCCCCCACCTCTGGTGTTCCGCGTTCTCAGTCATTTTGGGTTTAGGATGAAAACTTTTCCCATACCAGTCTCTAAAATGATGATAAAATGTCTGGTAGTGGAAAGCTACAGTGCTACCCTTCCTCTCAGCTCTGCTGGAAGAAGGACAAAGACCCAAACTAAAGTTTGTCATTTCATCAGATCTTCCTGACAAAGGAGGCTTGCTTGTGGCAATAAGAGGGGTGGTGTTGGTGGGAGTCCATGGTTGGGGAAGCCTGTAAAGGAGCTCAGCTTAGCTGGTGACTGTCCTTCCTGTCTTTACTGTATTCAAACTTAGATTTGTGCTTAAGCATCCCCCTGAATATTCCACAGGTGAGGGACCAGAGCTCCATACAGTTTTTGTTTTTCAACACTTTCTGCTTTTTGACAGAGCCCTGGTCCCTAACCTGTTTAAAAAGTGATGCCACTCTAGTTGGTGTTTTTGCTCAGCCGCCCTGATCATATCCATGGAAGGGCGGGGTATAAATAAAATTTATTATTATTATTATTATTATTATTATTATTATTATTATTAGTATTATTAGTATTATTATTTATGGGAATTACCTGGAAAAAATAAACTAAGCTGGGCTCCTGATTTAGAAAATGGTGCCTAAGCAATCACTTTTACGCAGATACATTTGCCTATGTTGCAGGCTGCCCAGATCTCATGAATTCAAATAAACGAACACAAAAAATTTATGAAACAGCTGCTGTTGTCTCTGCTTCAGAACAGACATGTGAGCTGGAGTTCTGGTCTAGATCTTAGATATCTTTGGATATCATAGTGACTACCTGCCTATAGAGCAAAAGTATTCTAACTCCCATGTACACACCAGAATTAAAAGGCAAGGTTTTACAAACTCTAAACATCTCTCTTTACAAATTAAACTCTTTCAAATTCATTTTAAGTTTATTGTACTAAAATGAAAACATTAATCTCACCAGAAAGCAAAATAATCTCCCTCAAGCTTATTTTCCTCTACAGACACCAACTCAAATAAAACAAGGAGTTGCTCTTCAAGGCAACTCTACTTCTGTCCATGAAAAAGAACTCCACAGTAAAAAGAAAAAAAAAAGCAACTTAACCTTTTCCTCTTTCCTCTGCTTTATCAGAGCAGAGGTGAAGCAGAACAACTCTTTCAAGCATCCCATTGTGGGAGAAAGGAAGGATATAAATCCTTGAAATAAATTAATATATAAGTAAATAAGCATGGATAAATAAATAAGCATCAATACTAAACTGATAATAAAATATCAGCTTAGGGATCATCTGCATGGGCCAAAAGGTTCCCCCTGGCTTTGTGTCTAGATTACATGATTCAGGCCAAAATTCCTGTCTCACGATGCCTTGTTTTTAAATTGTGGTTTTTATAATTTATAATTTATCAATTAAATTTGTATTTCATCATTGTTGTCTAGTCAGAATGGGAGACTAAGTGGACTGTGTTGTTTTATCTCATGTACATTTTATATTGTTATTGTTATTAATGTATTTTGTGATTGTAACCAGCCTTGATCCTCTGTGAGAGACGGGCTATAAATACAATTATTATTATTATTATTATTATTATTATTATTATTATTATTATTATTATTATTCAGAGGATCTGGCCTGACCCTGGGGTAAATAGCCTTTACCCTGGCATAATTTATCCTGGTTTTCCATGAAGTTTCTAGGAAACTCCACGGCAGAACTGGGCAGTTTACAAAACTTCATGCTCCTTACCTTGCTTCACCATTGCTTTTACTCAGGCACCCCGTCTGCATGAGAGACACAGCAATGGGGAACTCCTGAGTGATAGTGATGGTGCAGCAAAGTGAGAAGCACCCACTGGCCATGGGTCCCCAGTTGGCACTGGGATGGGTGTGTGAACTGTCCCTGTGCCAACTCAGGAACCAACCCAGGTGAGCACCAGGGCCAAATAGCATGGACTTAGCCCATGCTATCCTGGCCCATTTGCTCAGGCCCTTAGTGATTCCTTCAGTTCATGCATAAACTAGCCTACTGGGCTAGTTTTCAGACAGAGTGCCATCTTAATCTCTGATATGTTAATTGATCAACTAGGAGTCCATCTAATGGACATAACCAACCTCTGTTGCCCTTTCCTCCAGATTGCTTCCTTATGGGCAAAGAACCCTGATCCTGGAGACACTCCAAGGAAGGGAGAATGCTGTGGCTCTTTGTAGGAAAGGTTTCAATTTGCATCATACCAGAATTAAAAAATATCACTGCAGATGTCACTGAAAAATTTAAGAATCATGCTTTAAAAAATGAAGAAAAAAGGGATAAAACTCTTTTTAAAAACGTACTTGTACCAGTGCGTATTAAACTAGTTTGGAATTTCATACTACTTCAATGACTTGGTGGTTTTCTCATGGTTATGAGAGATGACTGACATTTTAACACAGTTCTTACCCAGAATTCACACACACAAACTATTCTACACAGAAATACACATGCAGTTTTGGGATGGAAACCCATGGGAGTTACTGGAAAAATATATTTTGGTGGGGGGCACAGAAAATCACTGTTCCCAGATACTCAAAGTTTGGGTAGGTGTGTGCAATAATGCTGTGTTTTGCACAAAAATAAGAAATTTAGCACACATATAAAATAACTATATGTCAAGTTCTAGAAAGACTAGAGTTTTTTTTTCCAGGACAGTTATTGTTTTTGTGGAGAAATACATTTTGAGTGTGAAAATTCTGTTTTCAAAAATGTGGGGCTTTTGTGTAAAAATGTTTTTAATTTTTTGCACAAAGCTATTTTTCCTGGAAATTGTCCGGGTTTTTTATGTAAATTTTGTTTTTCTCTCTAAAAACACACATTTTTCATGCAAAATATCATTATGCTCAGATGCCTTTCTGTGGAATTTTGTGTATAAAATTGCTGGGTCTGTTTGTATGTTGGGGGGGAGGGTAGCAATTTTGCACGCACACACACACACACACACACAAAATGTACAAATGAAAAGCCAACAGAGTGTAGCAGTTGAACTACAACCCTGGAGATCATGCTTCATTCTTTCCTCAGCCATGGAAACTCACTGGGTAAACTTAAGTGAGTCACTCTCTGAGTTCCAGAAAACCCCATGATAGGACTGCTGGAAGTCGGAACTCCAGAAAACCCCACTTTAGGACTGCTGTAAGTCAGAAACTACCTGTCGGCACACAACAATAACAAGAAATAACTGAAAATGCAGGGGAGGGGGTGTTGCTCAAAAGCATTTCTTCTTCACAAAAAAATTAATTAAATTTCTTTAGGAGACAGGACATTTTAAAAAATCAACAAAATAGCACATCATTAAAAGGCCATCACCACCAATTCCTAAAATCCTGATGAAATAAGAAAGACTTTGTTTCCTTGAAAAAGAAGAACATGGAGAGAACCATCCTAGGGTGTGATTTCCAAAGTTTGGGAGCAGCCACTGAGTTCATATGGGAAAATACAATCTTTCAAATAACTTGAACCTTACAAGGTTTTACATGTCATAACCAGACCCTTAAACACTTGACAAGATATGAAGGCCCATTAGAAAATTAATCAATAAAGAAAGTGGACAGAGTGAAGATGTAGTTCAATAATTATATACTGTGTAGGTAACTGAATGAACTGACTATAGCTGTTTATGATGACAACAAAGAAGGAAGAATTTTTACTCTTTACTAGAGCTGAACCACAATTTTTCTGGGGATATTTATCTGACAAAACATTTTCTTTCCTTTGATTCCAAAAAACAGAAATTTACTTGGAAGAATTGTTTTGTGATATCTACCATTGTTACATCTCTATTTCACTTGAAAAAGAAAGTCCAAAATTGCAAACTTGTTCTCTATCTGCCAACAGTTATTGCTTCTTGAAAGTGGAAATAATCTATATCCAGTACAGACAAATCAAACACATTTACACTTACTGTTTCAGGACAACCCGAGCTTCTCTTGCACCCTGTTATCTTGCTATGAGAGGACCAACTCTTTTGTCTGAGGTTCTTTGTTTTATTGAGCGAGAATTTTTATATCTGCCACTCCCTAGTGTAGTTTTCTCATAGAAGGGTGGAGCATACCATGCCAGTGGACATACAATCACTATGTCTAAATCATGACAACGAAATACAATATATCAGTTTAGATGTTGCAAGTCAATTAGAAACTCAATAAATAAATAGATAAACAAATAAATAATCATTGCAAAGAAATCACACCCAGTGGCATTACACTGTACTGTGATAAATCAGACAAAGCCAGCATATTTTCCACACTCCGAAGTGAATGTGCAGAGTATGGAAATAATATATTAATTTTGATCTATTGTCTGGTACATTACTATGTATACTCAGTGAGGTTTAAATGCTATTGTTTAATACTGAACAGTGCTTATTAGTTCTTCAGTATATTATGTAATAATGTTTTTTGCCTTGTTATTTGTTGGGAGGAGGCCTGAATATCAGTGCTGGGTTGTCTTCCCATGAATTTATTTTGCTGTGTTCTTTCTATATATTTCTTGGTGGTAGGATGTAAATCTTCATAAACTTCATTCCTGGATGTCCAGAAATATTGGCTAAGAGCTTGTATCATCAGATTTAGCTACAATGACAGAAGTTTGCCATTGTAGCACCATATTGGTTATTACCTATAAAGCCCTACATGGTCTGGGCCCAGACTACTTGAGGGAATGCCTCCCCCCATACAATCCTTCCCTCACACTCAGGTCCTCTGGGAGGAACCTACTACAGCTGAAGAAAACCAGGCTGGTGGCAACTTCCCGGAGGACCTTTTCAGCTGCCACTCTGAAAATGTGGAATGACCTGCCGGAGGCAATCTGTCAAATACATCTTTAGAGGCCCTTAAAAAGGCAATAAAGACTGATCTCTTCCGGCGAGTCTTCCCAGACTAACCTCCAAAATGAGAACCTGATCTGCTCACCTACCCACTTTCTCTTCCTGTGACCACTCCTGTAAATATTTTTCCGTGCTCCTAATTTTAGCTGCATTCTATATGCAACTGGGTGTAATGTGTGATACTGCTACTGTTACTATATAGTATGATGTTTTATTTGTATTTTAGCAGAAGGAGGGAGGGCTAGGGGATTGGGTTCATGTTACTATTGATTTTAAATGTTATATTGGACTGTTGTTACCTGCCTAGATCCTTGAAAGGGAAAGGCGGGATATAAATAAATATTTCATTATTATTATTATTATTATTATTATATCCCAAATCAGCCACCCAAAACCTAACTTAGAAGCTATTAAGCTGAGAGAGTAGGGCATTGAACTATGATGGATCCAACCCTCTCCTGCCAGGAAGGTACAGTGGGAAAATTAATTGGAAAGTGCTATAAGGTTTCCTATCACAACAGATTTTTGCACTGCACCACACTTATCGAGTGGGGACTAGATGTGTCATTGTGGCAATGGTGCCATGACTGGAAATGTGGATTGCAATATTCATGACATCAAATATATGGCTTATGATATTGTAATGCCAGCCATCCAAGCTGTGTGTGCAGAAAACTTGAAAATGCTATTTTGTATGCAACAAATTCATTTTCTGTATAGAAAGCATATTTTTTCTCTGAAAAAAAAAAGCCATGTGAAATTTCATGCAGAGTAAGTGTCTTGTCTGTTTAGGATGCTTCTTGTTGAAAAAAAAATGGTAAAAGCAAAACAAAACTGTGTTTCTCACATATCTGCTGACTCCTGAAAAGCATCAGTGTTTTAAAACCATTTCCCAATTTTTTAAAAAATTATTTCCATCCCAAATCAGTGAGAAGGAGAAGCACAAAACCAGGGTGCTGTGATGCACCACACGGCACACGGCTTCATGGTGCTGTGTCCACATGATGCAACACCAAAGGAGCACCATAAAGCTGTGGTGTCATGGCTATCATCCTCTTTCCACATTTTGCAGCTCCTTTTCGCACCTTGGAAAGGCCAGATCAGGGCCATGGCATGTGGTTGCTGCAGCCCTGATCTGGTTGAATCCTTTTTCTGGAGGCTGGAGGCTGCACCTTTGGGGTTGTATGAACAGCCTTTCAATCTCATGCTGGCCATACCACTCTGTTCACCTACTGAGTTTCAGTTGTAATCCAGTGGCCATCTGCTTTGCCTCTTCTTTTTTTGTAGGCTAGAAAATTCAAACTTCATAACTCTTTGTTTAGGATTCCTTCTAGTTAGAAACAATAACCAAATTCACAGCGAATCCCTCACTATGCAAAACAAGACCAGCTTTTGCATAGTCAATCAACATACATATTCCAGGTAATACTTGGCTCATGATTTTTTTTCTCATATTGAATCACTGGAGGCTCAAAACCCATAGAGAAACAGTTTGCCTTCAATTACAGTGGACCCTTGCTTTACGCGGGGGATTTGTTCCAGATTCCCCACATAAAGCAAATTCTGTGCATGCTCAAGCTCCATTTAGATGAATGCAGTGCGCTCCCATGTGCAGTGTGGTGCATGTACCACCAGCTCATGCGGCATTCATCTAAATGGGGCCTCCCATCTGCGTGTGGGGTGGGCCTACTGTATATCAAAGCTTGGTTGGCCACAGTAAGAACTGTTACATGTTTAATGGGCTGCTATTCTGATGGGCAAACAGAACTCCTACTCAGCTGTCTTGAGATAGATATGCAGTGCCATTACTGGATATAGTTTATCATCCTTACACAGTCCCAAGTTGTTCTCAGCCCTCTTCTGGTGTTAGTGTCTCTGTCTTCAGGATATGGCTTTTCTGAATAAGTGCCCCTGGATAAGTGAAGGACCTGCCCTATTGTGACTACCAGCTTCTTTATACAAGAACCCAGGGGAAAAAAAACTAGTATTGATGCAGTATGGAGTGGCAAAATTTCTTATTATGAAATGTAATTCTCACCTCTGTTTCCTTCTCCTTTTCAGTGCCTGCAATATTGTGGGTGGCATTGCCTTGCACAAATCCTGTTCCATGGAAATTAGTGGCTATTCCAATCCATTAAACACCCCCAATTTTCCCTCAGTGGATCAAGGAAGCAATTTTCTTTTCTTCAGGGCAACACAATAGAATGAACAACAGTATCACGTATATCTCCTCCCATCTCCTGCCATTATCTAAACTATTCACATTCTTTACATGCTCTGTTATAGTTCTACTTAGGGTTGGAAGCCAAGGACAAGCCTAGCACTGTGAACCTCACCCTGGTAAGTACCCACAGCCCTGATGGCATTTGTTCTGGTTTGTGTGTGCTAGTGCTAGTTGATGAAATGATTCTTCAGTTTACAGAACAGGGTATCAGAAATCCTGTTGCTCCATCCTTAAATGTCTCAAGCAAGGAAGAATGTGTTCTGCTGAAGACACTGGCATGTGAAGGGCCCCACCAAACCTGTAATCCAAGGAGGAGTAGATGTAAGGAAATTGATAACATGTATTACTGTGATGTTGCCAGACCTGAGATGAACAGCCAGGTCTACCAATGAAAGTAAGGTCCTTCATGGTCCCCTGTCCTGTTAAATCATTGAGTGACTGACTGACTTGGATTATATTATATGAAGTGATCTAATAAAATGTAATAAAATAAATTATAATACTAAGATCATTTCAAGCAAAAATCTCAGCAAGTTTAAAAGCAGTCATTGCATTCTAATCTGAAAAAAGTAAAAAATGCATCCAGACATCCAAGCAACTTCAATAAAAGAAATGGAAAACTTTTATATGTCACAACAAAAAGGAGTTAAATTGGATAGAGTTAAAAATAGGAAAAGAAAATATAAAAGAAAAATTTAGGGGAATAAATATGTCCTGGTTACATTTTATGCAAATAGAACAATTGTTTAAAAATTGGAAGAAAAAAATATAGAAAGGGGAAAATATACACAATTTGAACAAATAATCCAGAAAGGAAAATGAATTGAGGAAAATGAAAATTTGAAAGTTATAACTAATAAAATTTATAAAACATAAATGGAGAATAAGAGGAAAAAATTAAACCAAATTATTTAAAAAGAAATATGTGAAGATGAATTAGGATGTAAAATTTGTGATAACGAATGGAATAAAATTTGGGAACAAAGACATTTGAAAAATTTATCGGTGTGAATCAAGGAAAATTTTTATAAATTGATCTGGAAATGGAATTTGACACCAGTGAGACTACATAATATAAACAAAGATAATTCAAAATATTGTTGGAGAGGCTGTCAGGAAGTAGGATCATATATACATATGTGATGGCAATGTAAATAAGTACAAAAGTTTTGGGAAATAGTAATATTAGAGATAGAAAATATTATGAATGTAAAGATAGACAGAAAACCAAATATAGTATTATTATCAATATACAATGAAGTAGAATCGAAAAAAGAAGAAAAAAAACTTGTAACAAATTTGTTTACTGCTGTGAGATTAATCATAGCAAGACATTTGAAAACAAAAATAAATGTGAAATTGGAGGACTGAAATTGGTATAAATTGGTATAAAGAAGTTTGGAAGTTAGCAATTAAAGACACATTAACATGTAAATTGAAAGTAAAAAAGGATTATAGAAAAGAAATGATTTTGATGAAATCAAAGTCCTACATTTATTTATTTATTTAGCTAGCCCTAATGGCTCTCAGAGCGGCTTACAATTATTATTTTTAATCAGACAGTTCCCTGCCTTCAGGCTTACAATCTAAAAGACATGAAACAAACGGAGAAGGGGATGGTGGAGGAAAAGGGGATGAGGTCCAGTGGTTCTTCTCTCCCTCTGAGGCCTGGACCAAGGCAGATGGATTGGAGGAAGGGCTCTTCCTTCTTCCAGGCTAGCCCTGATGAAGCTGA
>NC_056525.1:199424277-199476895 GCF_019175285.1 Sceloporus undulatus | reverse complement strand
ACCTGCCTGGTGAACTCCCTCTCAGGCCAGCGGGTGGCAGTTATGGAGGGCGGAGTCTCCTTCCTCTCAGGCTAGTCTTGATGGAGCTGGACCTGCCTGGTGAACTCCCTCTCAGGCTGGCGGATGGCAGTTATGGAGGGCGGAGTCTCTTTCCTCTCAGGCTAGTCCTGATGGAGCTGGACCTGCCTGGTGAACTCCCTCTCAGGCCAGCGGGTGGCAGTTATGGAGGGCGGAGTCTCCTTCCTCTCAGGCTAGTCCTGATGGAGCTGGACCTGCCTGGTGAACTCCCTCTCAGGCTGGCGGATGGCAGTTATGGAGGGCAGAGTCTCTTCTTCCAGGCTTGTCCTGATGGAGCTGGACCTCCCTGGTGAACTCGCTCTCGGGCCAGCGGATGGCAGTCATGGAGGGTGAAGTCTCTTCTTCCAGGCTTCCCCTGATGGAGCTGGACCTGCCTGGTGAACTCCCTCTCATGGTCTGGGTCCTGATTTCTTGTGAGAACGCCTTCTCCCATATCATCCTTCCCCTGCTGGGAAGAATCTGCTTCAACCAAAGAGGATTAATCTTTCAGCAGTGACCTAGCGTTCCTTTTCAGCAGTTGCTCCTAGACTCTAGAATGAACTGCCGGATGAGACCTGTCAGATTACTACTTTGGAAACCTTTAAGAAGGCTATTAAGATGGATCTCTTCTGGCAGGCCTTTCCAGACTAGGTCCACCTTTATTTTCCTGCCTCCCTCCTCTCACTTCTCTCCTCTTTTCTCCATCCCCTTTTCCATCCTATCTGTACCCCTGCTATACAGTTCTTTTTTAATATAAATCTTCTATTGATTTTAACTGTGATTTTATACTATTGTTGTAATATCTTTCTGGTTTAATTTCTTTTTAGTATTATTATGTTTTTATACTGGGGGAGAGGGAGAGGGTTTTTTAGAATTTTAACTGTATCCTGTTTTATTGTTGTAATCCGCTTGGATACCAAGTGATTAAACAGAATATTATTATCATTATTAATAATAATAATAATAATAAATATGGGGAAAATATTGAAAATGTACTAAGAAAAGAAGATGGGAAAACACCTCCACAGGAGGAGTTAAAATTTTGGATGGATTATAAAGAAGGGAATGGCTCTGGGGGTGGGGTGCACTGAGGTGATATTTAGTGTTGTTGTTTTTAAAATGAATAAGATGCAAATGTACATGTATGTATGGAAAGAATATTAAAATTTGTTTTGTAAAATCTCAAAAATATTAATAAAACAAACAAAAAACCAAACAAAAAGTAGTTAGCATAAGACCATGAATTGCTGATTGAATCTATACAAGATCACAAGACAATTGATATTAACATAAAGGATTTTTATAAGTTTTATTAGAGATATAAAAGCACAAGCAACATATTACAATGAGACAAAAACAACAATCCTACTAACCCAAGCATCTACAACCAAACCAAAACAGTAATTAACATAACATAACTTCTTGAACTTTGTCCTGATCTTCTATTTCACCTTAATTAATCGACCCAAGTGACCCTTATCCTATCATCTTACTATCCCAACCACTAATAATGTTAGAGTGGATTATTTCATACATTCTTTATAAATTAGATTATGTAATTCCATTTTTATTGTCTCTTACATATTACTAGCTTTAACTTACACATCAATGAAAATCATTATATTTTCATATATCCTAATTCTCCCCCTTACTTTTATAGATAATTTATCAGCAGATCCCAGTCCCTCCTGCCTTTTCCCCAAAAGTCTCCTCTGAACAAACAGGTAAATTTGTCTATATCAATGTAATCTATTAATTTATTGAGCCATTCCTTACTATCAGGACATTCCTTTTTTCCCCATTTTGCAAATAGTATGCGGTTTGCCATAGACATTTAGAACAAAAATTTGATTTATTTTTCACTGAATCATTAGTAGCCATGCTTAGTAAATATAGTTTGGTGTCAAAGTTCAGTTTGCAACTCATGATCTCTATAACTAATCCATGTATTGTCATCCAATATTTAATTGTCTCTTTACATTCTCACCAAAGATGTATAACTGAACAGCAGCTTTTGCACATTTCCAGCATTTATCAGCTATGCTGCACCTTATAAAAATTCTCTCTAAGATTGTAGCTTAGAGTATATTTTAACCTTTTACCCCAAGTTTTCTCCCACTGTGCCAGAGGTATATTTTGCTTCAAATCTTGGGACCATTTATTCATGTTTTCCTTGATGATGTCCTGTTCCTGATCACATTTCAACAGAAGCTTATAGTATTTTGATATTTTACTAGTGTCTTTTGGTTTCATTATATTTTCAAATTCCTGTTCAACATTGGCAATGCCAAAGGTTGCATTATCATAAATTAATCTTTCCCTGAGTTGTATATAAATAAAACTACCACCATAATAGCCCTCTTCTTCCTTTTTTAATTTTTTTAATTTTTTTTAAAAAATTTATTGATTAAAACTTTCAAACGGTACAGGTGTAGACTCCGAAAATAAAAAAATAGAAGATTCTTCCAGTTCTTGTTGTGATTTAAATATTTTTTTGGCAAACAGATGCCTTGCCCAAGTCCAGCTTAAAACAGGTGCCTCTGAGCTATCCCCTTTGGGCTTTCTGTATCCCCTCTTGGACTTCCTGTATGGCTGGATTATTAAAGGGTTTAAATAATTTATTTCGTCTGTCTTGATATTATTGCTCTTATATAATTTCCTGTAGAATTCTGACATAATCTGGTTTGAGTCATCCTGATCTGCACAAATGTTTTCACCTCTTCTTCTTCGTGGTCTCTGCGAATCATACAAATGGGTTTCACTGCGCCTGCGCAGTGCTGCTCGGAACCTACTGGAATCACTGGGCAGAGTTAACTCTGCAACACATTGAAACTTTTTGGCGGTAACTCCGCCCACCCGTTCTAAGGGCCACTGCCTTCCGCTCTTCCCGTCCTTTTTTCCGCCACGCTAGTGCTTCAGAGGAACTTTTGCTTGCTTGGAATCACTTTTGTTTCTTGACCATTCTTGTCTCCCGGCCCTGGTAACTTCGGACCTCGGACTGTTGACCTTGTTTTTTGGCCTCCCATGCGGTTTGGCGATCTTCGAAGGAAATGCCTGCGGCTTTCAAGAATGCGACATTTTCAAGGGCAAGGTGCCCGTCCAGGATCCGCCATTTCTCCTGCTTGCTGTGCCTTGGCTCGAACCACGACCCCAAGGCCTGCCCGCTCTGTAGATCCCTCTCCTCTCCGGCTCGCAAGAACCGTGAGTCCCGGCCGCTTAGCGATCGCCGCTGAATAAAGTGCAGGAGGGAGGTTCGCGGTCCTCTTCTGTCCCGCCTTTGGCGCCCCCCGCTTCATCTTCTCGGGCAAGGTCTCCAGCGTGGGATGGGGAGAGTCGCTGTCCCAGCGTGTGTGTTGTGTCCCGGCCGGGTCCCCTTCCACCACCTCGTGTGGCCCGTTGGCTCAAAAAACGCCCAGTGCCACCGACGATGTGGGCTGTGGCTCCAAGCCGCCCAGTGCCACCGACGATGTGGCCCGTGGCTTCCAAACCGCCCAGTGCCACGACGACTGTGGCCCGTGGCTCCAAGCGCCCAGTGCCACCACGATGTGGCCGTGGTCCAAAGCGCCCCGTGCCACCGACGATGTGGCCGTGGCTCCAAAGCGCCCAGTGCCACCGACGATTGTGGCCGTGGCTCCAAAGCGCCCAGTGCCACCGACGATGTGGCCCGTGGCTCCAAAGCGCCCAGTGCACCGACGATGTGCCCGTGGCTCCAAACCGCAGTGCCCCTGACGATGTGGCCCGTGGCTCCAAACCGCCCAGTGCCGCCGCCGATGCGGCCCGTGGCTCCAAACCGCCCAGTGCCACCACGTTGTGGCTCGTGGCTCCAAACCGCCCACGTGCCACGCCGATGTGGCTCGTGGCTCCAAACCCCCAAGTGCCACCGGCGGATGTGGCCCGTGGCTCCAACCGCCCAGTGCACCGGCGATGTGGCCCGTGGCTCAAAACCGCCCAGTGCCACCGACGATGTGGCCCGTGGCTCCAAACCGCCCAGTGCCACCGCCGATGTGGCCCGTGGCTCCAAACCGCCCCAGTGCCACGACAAACCCTCCCAGCGCCCCCCTAAGTCAATCGGGGGACTGAGGGTTACCGAGCGCCCCCAAACCGAAGAAGGGATTGGAGGGCTCCCGTTCGAAGGAGGCTACCGAGCCGGAGGTCCATCTCGCCTCGCCTTCATCCTCCGGGCATCCAAGGGATCGTACCCATGCGATACCTAACGAGCGCCCCGAGCGGTGCAGGTCAAGGTCCCGAGGCCTCGTCTCGACGGCGGCTGCTGTCCTCCTGGACCTCCCGGACACCATTCTCCCCAACGGAGGAGCCTCCAGGCCCTGGGAAGAAAGGCACCACGACGATGCGTGTCGGTATCCTGCCCCTAAAAAGGCCAACCCTCCCGGATCGGCACCACCACCGACCCCACCGAGGGCAAAGAACGAAGCGTCCCCCTCCAAACAGGTTCGTTCTTCACTTCGTCGGCCCCCCCCCGACCTGGAGCGACGCCAGTAGACCAGGGGACCCCGCGGTACCGGAACACACTCTACCGGACGCACCTCTGCCCTCTTCAGCCCATGGAGTTCATTCACGGGAGGATGACACCGCCGCCTCTCGCTCCCGGAGCATCGGTCGACCTCCCACCGGCAACCGATGTGAGGACGACTTGCCCCGCGGACAAGACGTCCCAGACCTCTTCTCATGAGTCCAGACGGTCCCGACCATGTCGGTCGACGAGAGGTTGCCGTCTCCACCCCGTAGCGCGAGGGTCGCCGTCTCCACCCCGCAGACGCTCCCGGTCTCAGTCGACTTTGCTCCAGGCCCGCCCGAGATCCCAGGTCAGAGGACGGATCCTCTCTCCTCTGACCTTGACTCCGAAACGAGCCGCTGCCACCTTCGGAGACCCTTCGGACAAGGATGTCCTCTCGGGCTCAGCCTCCCCTCAGAGGACCGAACCGTCTCTCCGTCGGTCGACGTCAGGTTCTTCACTGAACACGTGGTCAAATGGCGAGGGCCCTCGACATCGAGCTGCCTCGCGGAGGACGACGCCGAGGACCCGGTTGAGCGTCGGTGCATGGACCAGTCCCCACTCCGCCGGCCTGCCTCTCCTTCCCTCCTCCAGGACCATCGTGAAGAGGGTCCTGGAACTCTCCGGCCGCCGGGTCTGCGTCCCTCCGCAAAGTAGAGTCGCTTTACAAGTCGCCCCGGCGAGTGGCCCCCTTGGTTGGCCGAACACCTTGGCCGAACTCTGCCATTGGGAGGGAGCCCAACACAGCTTCGTCCCGAAGCAGGCCACCTCCCCTGTCGACGGGAGGCACAAAAAAAAAAAAAAAAAAAAAGGTGTTGTATGGCTGCAAGGAGGCGTACTCGGCATCGGCCTCTGGGGTCAAGGCCGCCAACTACACGCTTGCATGGGGGGCCTACGTCCAGATCTCATGGAACGGATATCTCCCCCCCTCCCTCTCATTCCGGACGTCCGCGATGACATCCCAGGGCAGCTGGTGGGATCAGGACGAGGCGCACTCCATCGGAAGCTGGTTAATCACCACTTCCCGGAAACATGGCGGGACTGGCCCACCTCAACCCGACGGTCAAAGCTGCATCGGACTGCCGCTCGACGGAGCCGGCCTTTTCCATGGGAGACCGGACGACCTCCTGACCGCAGTCCGGTGAGGCGGCGGCGAATAAACACGGCAGGTCTCAACACCCGCCTGTGACCGCCGCAAGGGTCTGTGGTTCGCGACCGTCGACCTGAAGGATGCCTACTTCCACGTCGGGATCCGGGAGTCCCACCGGAGATTCCTCGCCTTCGCTGTCGGCTCGGACTCGTACCACTACAATGTGCTTCCTTTCGGCTTGCCCGGCTCCACGAGTCTTTCAGAAGTGCATGGCACCGGTGGTGGCATCCTTTATCAGAAGGCTTCCTGGTCTTTCCCACTAGACGACTGGCTGTTTGCAGCCAGTCCCAAGACGGCTGCAGGAGGCAGTCGCATTCGCCCTGCGCCTCTGGACTCCCTCAGGCTGGTCGACAAAACGGGAAAAGTCCCATTTTTCGCCGACTAGGCAGGTCAAGTTCATCGGGGCCATCCTTGATCCCGGAACTGTCTAGCCTTGCTTCCTCGGACCGGTTTTCAGGCCCTGAAACATCTCTCCGGCCGTGCATCTCACAAAGAATGTGAGAGCCAGAGATGTCCAAGTTGCTCTGTGCCACATGGCATCGACGACATCGTCACCCCTGGGCAGATTCGTCTTCGTCCTCTCCAATCCTGTTCCTCTCCGTCTTCTCTCGTGGAGGACCCGCCTTCAAAGTGGCCTCATGTTCCGAGACCGGTAGCCGCTTTTCCCCAGATGGTGGCTTACGGCTCCAATGCTTGGCACCGGGATGACCTTCATCAGTCAGCACAAATGACCCTGACAACCGACGCATCCCTGGAGGGATGGGGCGCTCACCTGCTCGACCTCGTCGTCAAAGGCAGGTGGTCCGCACGAGACAAGCTCCTCCACATCAACGTGTTGGAGATGCTCGCAGTGGAAAGGCTTTAAGGGCGTTCAAGTTGCTTGTCTCAGGGGAGTGGTCCTCCTCTGGACGGACAACACCACCGTGATGTACTACATCAAACAGCAAGGGTGCCAGGTCCAGGGCCCTGCTCAACCTCACGCTCCCATCTGGGACTGGTGCCCCCAGAGCGTCCTCCCTCCCGCGATCACCCCTCCGGTGGGGACACGAGCTGGCCGAACCGCCTGCAGGTCTCCATCGGTGGCACGACGTGGAGGCTCCATCCGGGACGGTCAGCGACCTCTCAGATCGGTGGGGACTCCCCCGGATCGACCTCTTCACGACCAGCTGGACAAGCCACTGTCCCCAGTTCTGCTCCAGGAAACGAATGGACGGATCCCTCGAGAGACGCATTCGCTTTCCTCTGGACGGGGGGAGCTCTCTGGCCTTCCCTCCGTTCCTCTCATCATCAGGGTGTGTCCAAGATGACAACGGATCGCTCACACACGCTCCTGATCACCCCGTGTGGGCCGAGACAGCCGTCTCGACCCGCGTCCATACCTGTTGTCAATCCAGGACGGACGAATTCTCCACCCGGACATCGAGGCCTGCGCTGGTGGCCTGGGGATTCGGCCCCGACTTCCTTGCCGGAGTCGTGAGGACGGTGATTCCTTGCTGCGAGGAAGCCTTCCACCCAGAGGCCTATGCCTGAAATGGAGGAGATTTTGCCTTTCCTTGACCAAAGGGCTTGTCTCCTGCAAAGTGTCCACCAGTGGTGCTGGAGTCTTCTGAGCCACTTTTGGATGGAGGGCTGTCCCTCACGTCCATCAAATGCTACATTTTTGCCCTTTGTGCCAAATACCAGTTCGGGGAGAGGGTTTCTTTATTCAAAGACCCTTGGCGAAGGGGTTCCTGAAGGTGTGCCAACATTTACCCTCCTGTGTCGCTACCAACGCCGGCTTGGATTTTGGAGCCGGTACTGTCTGCGCTCCAATCCAACCCCCTTGAACCGATGGCCACAGGACTTGAGTCTATTGACTTCGAGTACCGCTTTTGTGGCCATCACCTCTGCCCGCCGTGCGGGCAAACTCTGTGCCTTACGGAGGGACCAGCATTCCTGAGTTCCACAAGGGCAAGGGGGTTCCGTACGGACATTCCTCCTGCCTAAGTAGTGTCTGTTTTCCACATGTGCCAGGACTTGTGTTGCCCACTCTCAATCAAAACCGATGTCGATGAAAGGCGACGCCTTCACTCTTTGATGTCAGGAGAGCGCTGGCCTTTACCTGGACAGAAACTGCTGCCTCCATTGTTCCGAGAGAAATTTCCTATCTACTCGGAACCAAAGAAGGGGTTGCCTGTGTCTGCTCAGAGAGTTGTCAATGGGGTGGCGTACCATCAACCTCTGCTATGAGCTGTTGGGTAAACCTCTCCTGCGGGTTCGTTCCCATTCGACAAAGGACAATGTCAGCGTCTCCGAATCCTTCGGGGATTCTTTGGGGGATGTCTGTAAGGCTGCTGCTGTAGGCTGCTGTCTGGTTTCAACCTCTGACTTTTACTACTATAGTGGACACCAGATCCATCGAGACACAGCTTTCGGGAGGGCTGTGTTGATTTCAGGTTGCAATTGATTGCACTACTGAGGTTTTGTGTTTACAGTTGATACTGTTTACATTGTTGAATGTTGTCTGCACAATCATGGGATCGGTCTGCATGACCTCTGTTCCTTCTCGCTTAGCAAAGTTATTGCTATGTGATCTGTGCATGAACAAACAGACTGACCCCTATGGTCAAGGTTTTTTTTTTTGGTAATAAATTACCTTTGGGTTACCATAGCTTTGTTCAGGGACATCCCTCCGCCGTATACCTTAGCTTGTCAGTCTAAACCCATTTGTATGATTCGCAGCAGACCACGAAGAAGAAGGACAGGTTGCTTACTGTAATATTTTTCTTCGAGTGGTCTCATGCGAATACATACAATCCCCACCGTCCGCCTCTCGTGTCCTGCTCACCTTGGCTCTCTTTCAACGCTGCTTGGCGGAAAAAATTGCGGAACTGGGGAAAGAGCGGGAAGGCAGGGGCCTTATAAAGGTGGGCGGAGTTACCGCCAAAAAATTTCAATGTGTTGCAGAGTTAACTCTGCCCGTGATTCCAGTAGGTTCCGAGCAGCACTGCGCAGGCGCAGTGAAACCCATTTGTATGTATTCGCAGTATGACCACTCGAAGAAATACTGTTACAGGTAAGCAACCTGTCCTTCTCAATTGCAATAATTGCTTTATTTCTTTCTGTTTCCTTAATTTATATGCCTAAAATTTACCTGGTTTATTGCCAAACTGAAATATTTTTGCTGACTATATTTCATTTTTGTACTGATTTCATCTGTCATTGTTAACTATTTGTTTTTGAATGTTCTTAATTTCCTCAAGCATAGTTTATTTGAGGGGGTTCCTTTAATGAGACATTTATCATTTAGGTCCTTTGTAGTTCATCCATTACTGCATTCTTCTTTTTCCTCCATTCACTTCTTTTAAATAATAATAATAAAAAACTGTCATCACTGCCTTGGAGGCTTACCAAATATCTCCATACTAGTGTCTTGCTTTCTTTTTCTATTAAAAAATATTAAGTATTCTTCCCCTCTCTTACCACTGCATCCTTCCATAGTAACTCATTCAGTCTCATTTGAAAATTTTGTATCTTATACACATTTCCATCATACGGGGTTTGATCTCAATCAAATTAGGCTTCACTCCAACAAATTCACTTCCAGTCATTAACAAGGCAAAATAGTGTCCTATCTTGGTGATGATTTGCATAGCTCAAAAAGAAATGTAGGCGGGTTACAGACCGCCCATTTGGGGCGGGCTGTACCGCCCCTTTCCCTGGTTTATCGGGGCATCAGCTGCCAGAACGGCAGCTGCTGAGGCCCCGATCCGCCGCTTTCAGGCTGCGGGAAGCGGCAAAACGCCGCTTCCCGCAGCCTGAAAAAGGGTGTCCTCGGGCTTCAAGACCCAAGGACACCCCGCGGCGGGGGGGGGGGGGAGGAGGAGAAAGGGGCGCTTGGCCCTTTCTCCTTTGCTTCGCTGGGCGCAGCCATCTGAAGGCTGCGCCGCAAACCAGGAAGGAGCTCAAAATGGAGCTCTTCCTGGTCCCCGCTAAGGGAGCACTAGGCGCCCTGGCGCAGAGCGAGGACATCACATCCACACCACCCGTATAGAGGTGGCGTGGCCGTGACTGTTTCATGTGGCGGCCGTCTGGAATGGCCACCATAATTTTTACACTGGAGTGCGTATTAGGGTGGTAGGGAGGTGCGGAAGCACCGCACCTCCCTAACCCTAGTACGCACTCCGCATGTATTTTAATGGCGGTGTGTAACCCGCATATTCTCTGCTTGGTCATATTTCACTCTCCATGCATCAGCTAATTAAAAAAATTGTTCATATCGAAAAAGGCTTGGATAATTTCCCTTGGCATGCCTTATTCATTTTTCTGAAATCTATCTAGCTGTGGTTCTATAACCCCTCTGAAATAACCATTGAATCCATGAGTCTTAACTTAAATATTGTATTTGATTCAATTCTCTATAAAAAATTTCTTTATTTCTGTTGGGGCATATAACGAACAACCGTTCTATTGTGTCAGGCGCTTGGACTTTTGTATCCCACGCTGCCACCAAATATGTGATGCACTCCACACCACAATCTATTCCTATTCCTGTCTTTACTATAGTAGCATGTGCTTAGAAATCGATAGAATCATAGAGTTGAAGAGACCGCAAGGGCCATCCAGTCCAACCCCAGCCATGCAGGAAATCCAGATCAAAGTATCCCCACAGTGGCCATCCAGCCTCTACTGAAGACCTCCAGTAGGGAGACTCCACTACACTCCGAGGAAGTGTGTTCCCTGTCGAACAGCCTTACTGTCAGGAATTCCTCCTAATGTGGCTGGAATCTTTTTCCTGCAGCTTGCATCCATGCTCCGGTCCTAGTCTCTGGAGCAGCAGAAAACAAGCTTGCTCCCTCCTCAATATGACATCCCTTCAAATATTTAAACAGGGCTCATCATATCACCTCTAACATTCTTTTCTCCAGCTAAACATACCAGCTCCCTAAGTCGTTCCTCATAGGGCAAGGTTTCCAGACCTTTCACCATTTTAGTCGCCCTCCTTTGGACACGCTCCAGTTTCTCATGTCCTTTTGAATTGACGCCAGAATGGAAACAATATTCCAGGTGGGGCTGACCGAGCAGATATAGTGGCACTATTACTTCCCTTGATCTAGACAATATACTTCTATTGATGCAGCCTAAAATCGCATGGCCTTGTTAGCTGCGCATCGCACTGTTGACTGATGTTTAATTTGTGGTCATTGGGACTCCTAATCTCTTTCACTGTTGTCTCCTTAAGCCAGGTGTCCCCCATCCATATCTGGCATTTATTTTTTCGCCCTAAGTGCAGTACCTTACATTTCTCCCTGTTGAAGTTCATTTGGTTAGCTGTGGCCATCTTTCTATGTTCAGGTCATTTGAATTTGATCCTGTCCTCTGCAGTTAGCTTTCCTCCTAATTTGGTGTCATCTGCAAATTTGATAGTATTCCCCCAATTTTTCCTCCAAGTATTGAAAAGATGTTGAACAGTACTGGGAAGGACAGAGCCCTGTGGGACTCCACTGGTTTACTTCTCTCCAGGATGAAAGGTGCCATGTTGAGCACCCTTTGGGTTCGGCCGGTCAACCAATTACAAATCCACTTAACAGTTGCCTTGTCTAGCCCACATTTTACAGCTGTTTGCAAGAATGTCATGGGAACCCTGTCAAGCCTTACTGAAATCAAGATATACTATATCCAGCCTTCCCTCTCTAACAAGCTGGTAATTTATCAGAAAGAGATTAGTTTGTCTGGCATGACTTCTTTCTCTGAAACCCGTGTTGACATTTGTGATTATGGGTTGCCTTAATGTTGACAGACTTCTCTGTTTAATGATCTGCTCCAGATCTTTCCTGGTATTGATGTCAGACTAATGGACAATAATTGTTGGATCCTCTTTCTTCCCCTTTTTGAAGATAGGGACACGTTTGCCCTCCTCCCAGTCTGCGCACTTCTCCTTTCTCAGAGAGTTTTCAAAGATTATTGCCAAAGGCTCCGATATTACATTTGCCAGTTCTTTAATACCTTTGGATGTAGTTCATCTGGTCCTGGAGACTTAAATTCATTTAGGTTAAACAGGTATTCCTGTACTTTCTCTTTACTTATTTTGTGCTGAAATTTCCCTATTCTGCCTCTGTCCCTATCCTCAGGTTGAGCAACCTTTGCCTTTCTGAGAAGAACTGAGGCAAAGAAAGTGTTGAGTAATTCTGCTTTTCTTGTTCTTCTGTTAGCATTTTGCCTCTTCTCCATGCAGTGGCCCTACCATTTCCTTTCTCTTCCTTTTGCTGCGGACATATCCAAAAAGCCCTTTGTTGTTCTTAACCTCTCTAGCAAGCCTGAGTTCCTTCTGTGCTTTAGCTTTTCTGACCTTATCTACTACCTGCTAGCTATTTGTTGAATCCTCTTTGGTGATTCCCCATTTTTCCATTTCTTATACAGTTCCTTTTAAAATTTAGCTGAGCTGAAAAGTTCCTTGGTCATCATCCTGGGTTCTGCAAACCACTCCATTTTTCTTTCTCACTGGACCGTTTTAATTTGTGCCTTCAGTATCTCCTTTTTGGAAACTCCCATCCATCTTGAACTCCCTTCTTTTTAGTATTCCTGACCATGGGATCGCCCCCAGTATTTCTCTAAGTTTACTGAAATCCGCTCTCCTGAAGTCTAGAATTGCGTGTCTGATGTGCTGGCTTCTCCTTTCCACTGTAATACAAACTCCAGGAGAACATTGTCACTTCCACCTAAGGGATCCCCACCACTTGCACTTCATTAATAAGTCATCCTTGTTGGTTAGGATCAGATACAAATGCTGATCCCCTTGTTGCCTCTTCCACCTTGGACCATGAAATTGTCTCCAAGGCAAGTGAGGAATTTTCTAGACCTTGGGGATCTGGCTGAGTTTGACTTCCAACAAATATCAGGTAGTTGAAGTCACCCATCACTACTACATCTCTCCTTTCTGAGTGTGTGGTCATCTGTTCTAGAAGCATCATCCAATTCCTCTGTCTGCTTGGGGGTCTGTAGTAGACTCCACCATAACATCCTTGTTTTTCCCTGCCCTTTAATTTTTATCCAGATGGTCTCCACCTGGCTTCCAGGATTGATGGCCTGGATCCTTCACTGGTGTAAATGTCCTGAAATACAGGGCTATTCTCCTCCTTTCCTGTTTGGCCTGTTGTCTCTTGAAAAGGTTATACCCCCCTATTTCCACATTCCATCATGAGACTCATCCCACCAGGTTTCGTGATGCCTATTATATTCATATTTGCTTTGTTGTACTAGGAGTTGAAGTTTCATCGTGCTTATTTCCCATGCTCCGCGCATTAGTGTAGAGGCATCTAAGACCATGTGTTCCCTTTATCTTGCTGCTGTGCAAGTTCTTTTTCCTCCATGTTGGCCGTGCTACTGTTTGTCTTGTTCCCTCTCTGTCAGTTTGACTATCTTCTCCAGCCTTTTTTGCTTCCAGAATACTGTCTTCCTCCCCCCACATAACTCAGTTTAAAGCCCTCCTGATCAATCTTGGGCTATTTGCAAAAAGTTTTTGCCAATGCGTGAGATGCAACCCATCCTTGCCAGAAGTCCTCCCATGGAACCGCAGCCCCTGGTCCAAGAACACAAATCGTTCTTGGGGCACCATCTAAGGAGCCGTTATTTACATCCGTATTTTCTTTCCCTTCCTGGACCATGCCCCTTCGACTGGGAGAGAGAGGAGATGACAAACCTGTGCATCCACCTCTTTCCATTCCTACCAAAGCCTCCTAAATCCCTTATGATATTCTGAAGGCTATCTTGCAGTATCATTGGTTCCCACATGAACAAAAGAAAGGGTAATGGTGTGGCTGACCAGTCTTGTCAGCCTCTCTGTCACACACGGTCTTTGCCCCGGGAGACGCACACCTCCCGAGACATCTTGTCAGCCACAAACCCAGTGCCTCTCAGCAAAGAGTCCCCGATGACCACCACACGTCTCCTCCGAGGCTTAGCAGCGGCCGTTCCCTTTGGTGGAGCTCTCTGGGTCCCCTGCTCTGTCCCTGAGGTCTGTCCCTGCTGTTGTTCCTCATCATCCTTGATAGTAGAGAGAGACTGAAATCGATTCTGTAGCTGTAAGCTTACAGAATGTTCCCTAGTTTCCCTACTTCTGTGTGTGACCTTCTTCCAACAATCTACTTCTGTTGTGTGTGAAGTGACCTCCTCTTCCCCAGCAACTTCCTCTGTGTGTTTCCTGTCCAGGACCATCTGGTCCGTTCTGGTCAGGAAAACCTCTTCCTCCCTATGATGCTGAAGTGTAGTGACCTGGACCTCCAGCTGCTGTACTTTCTCTTCTAAGAGGGCTACCAACTTGCACTTGGGGCAGATAAAGTTCCCCATATCCCTAGGCAAGAAGACAAACATCCCACAGGTGTTGCAGGTGACTGCAGCAGGGCCTTCAGTGTCCATATTGAGAAGTCTTAAGGAAACTCTGAACAAAACTGTGGGTTTCCCCTGCTAAACACAAGTGTAAGGACCCCCTGATGGCTTGGCCTTTGTCCCCAAACTCTGTCCTTGAGTTCAATTCACTGGCCTTATAGTTGTGTAGACTAGCTCCTTTCAGAGCAAGTCTCTGATTCACTTCCTCTGAGCAGAAGTACCCACAAGCCCCTTAAGGAAAAGGGGAAAGAAAATGTGGAAAATTAAAGGGACCCCTCTAACAATGTTCCCAGGCCAGCTTCTCCTATGTACTCCAAATCCTCCTTGACTATATAACAATTTTTTAAAAATAAAAATAAACAATTTGCGCGCCGTTAGGCGTGCGCCTCTCCCAGCAGTTAAAGAGAATTAGGCTTCTATCCACTCCCACCAAGATCCACAACAATATCCCAAGTTTAAAAAGGTCAGATCTCACCAAAGCACATGGAGAGAGAAACCAGCTTTCCTCTTGGAAAAGGTGAGCTTGTGTTTTGAAACTCAGACCAAGCAGTTTTTTAAAACAATAATAAAAGTTTATTTGAATAACAGAAGTATATTGAGTATCTTTAATGTACAGTTGTTATTGTATCTTTATTTAGCAAATTAGTTACCGATATCTCACTACTCTCTCTCTCTCAGTAGTAAACCAAAGCCAGCCAAGCAGGCTATGAAATCCCTCAGGATCCTAATAACGCCAAAACTCCCTTCCTAAAGTTGGGTTATCTCCGAGTCCTTCAGTTTCAGACTCTTCCCAAAGATAGTCCCTCTCTGGACTTAACAAGATCTATCAGGTTATAAGCCCCTCACACTGGACTTAAACCTCAGTTCCCCTCTGGAACTCACAAAACTATGCCCACTTTCTGGACTTAACAGAACCCTATCTCACTATTCCCTCAGGAACTTCTGGAACCCAGTCCTCTCTTGGACTCAACTGTTCCCTCAACTGTCAAATCCCAACTGTCTCTCTTTTCTAACAGCTCGGAATGTTCAAAAGTCCCAGCCCACATTCTATTGGCTGGTATTCAGCTGCCTTCTGATTGGTCAGCCGGGTGTTCTATGCACCACACATATATTCCCAAAACTAAAGTTTTTTTCACCCATTATGTCCATTTGTACCCCAACATAGTGACTTTCGGAATCCTTAAATATTTCTTTAGTCTCATATTTAGCTTTGATATACAGTACCACCACCCCTTTTTTCTTATATCGAAAGGTGTCAGTACATACTCAAAGCCTAATTTGAGGTTTTTAAGATAGTTACTATTCTCTCTTTTGATCTTAATTTCTTGTAAACGAGTCAAAATCATTATTCAGTTTTGACAAATAATGAAATATTTTCTTTCTTTTAATTACATTGTTTAATCCTTTTACATTCCAGGATAGAGCTTTAAAATGTCTGCTCATTATTATCTGAGCCTATATTCTGTTCCTTGGAATCTCCTCTTACATTTTGTTCAGTGTTAGTACACTCTTCTTCTTCCTCAGTCTGTACTTGTTCTTTCTAAATTTCTCCTCTAGTCTCTATTTCAATTAAATTTATAATTTCCTCCTTTTTGTCTTTTCCTATGTTCCTATTATTAAATCCATCAATAATTTTTTCCTCCAGTCCTTCCTTGCTTAATTCCTCTCTATTTTTGTTTGGTGCATTATTTTCTTTGACCTTATTTCTTTGTTATTTAAGTTCCCTTCATCCTTTGTATGTCTTTTAAATTCAAATTTGAGTTTAAAACACATAAAGGAATTTCATGGCATCTCCTAGAGATGTAGTTCTTCATTAAGTTTCTTCTTGAAAGTTACAACTAATAATTTAATCTTTTTCTTCCTGCTGCAAGAAAGTATTTGAAAACTACACAGTTTAAAAGACTGTTTGAAATTCAGGACATTATGTGCAAAATTTGCATGTGGTGAACAGAAAACAGCATTTTCTGTACTGGAAACCTTTTCTGCATGAAAAATAATATTCCAACATATATATACTAATTTCTATGCAGAAAATACTGTTTTCTTCAAAATAAGAAACTGTAATTGAGAATTTGTATTGAGTAAAGTTCACACATCATTATTTTGCACAGAAAACAATATTTTATAATGGGAAACAGCATAATAATATACAGTGGTACCTCGGGATACGAAATACCCAGGTTACGAAATTTCCGGGATACGAAAAATCCCATTGGAAATAATTGTTCCGGGTTACGAATGTTTTTTCGGGTTACGAAAAATTTTTTTGGTGCTTTTCGGCGCTTTTTCGCACGAAACGCGGCTTTTCCCCATTAGCGCCTATGGCAATTCGGCTTACGAAGGCTTTTCGGGTTACGAAAGCGGCCGCGGAACGAATTAATTTCGTAACCCGAGGGAGAAATAATAATTGCTGCATTGAAACACTCTTTTCTATGCAGAAAACGCTGTTTTCTATCCAAATCAACCATGTGTGAATCTCACTTAGAACAAATTGCCATCTACAACTTTTTTTTCTTCACAGAAAACAGCATTTTCTGTTCAGGAATCAATATGTCTGGATTATATTATCATGATTCATGCATAAAATACTGTTTCCTGCATAGAAAATTATGTTTTCTGGATGAAACAACCTAAAGCAGACCTAGTATATCCATATAGTTGCAATTTCAGAAGATGATTTGTTTCTAATCTGAATGAAAACCTGCAAAAATGTAGGACCAAAATCATGGAAGGAAAAAAGGTAACCAAAGATTAAAAATGCCAAACCAAATTCTGGGTTTAACTTTATGTAGTCCAACATCTACTCATTCAGGATCTAATGATGTACATAGAAGATAGCTCTCAAGAATCTTGAGCAGCAAATGTATCATATCACTGCTATTTGTTTGAAAGGCAATTATAAGATATCTTTTGAGTACCATAATCATTCATAGCCCTTCCATAGCCTCAGTGCATTCTGATAAAAAAATATGTTTGCTTTCTAGCAACTTATTTGCCACTTTTAAGCATGACAATATTGTGAAACTGATCATATGCTCTCTTTACGTTTATGAGACAGACAGAGCTAAGACAGAAGTACCATATTATTAGTTATGTAATAACACTGATCGAATGAAAGTTAGGGTTGTCACTGGCAGAAACTAGTGATTTTATATCAAAGTATACACCCTTGCTTTACACACCTGGACACAGGAACAATAATACAGAGAGAACCCTCTGGGTTGCATCTGATATTTGGGTTTGTGCTTTTACATAGCTTGCACATAAACAGAGGTAACCAGTGTTCCACTCTAGAGGTCTTAAATTTAAGCCATAATTTATCTTTTAAGATGGAATCAATAGCAGATTTAGGCTGTGAACAGGCTTATTAGCATATTTCTCCATTTCAGCCCTAAAATCTGACTGCTCATCCATCAAGATATTTTCATCTTCTATCCATGTCAGAAGTGTCCAGTAGATATGTCTTGCATAAAGTTTGTTCATTCTAATTAGTAGACTGACTGGGTAGTAATTCATTGTCAAAAGGGGAAACAATTACAGCCATTTCCATCAGAAGGCAGAAAAAAATGTATGTAATGAAAAGTTTGCCAGCATTGGTGTCTAGCTGTCAGTATTTTTCTTTATTACCTCTGGGGGAAAGTAAGCACAGCCTTGTGCCTTGCCTAATATTAATTAGTTTGCTAGACTGATTACCTCAGGGCTTGAAACAAACAGTCTTTCAGACATAAGCTTTGGCATGAATTCTGCCTGGAGGGTATTTGTCTCCTCTCCCATGTAAAACACAGGAATAACCTTCCTGTAGCCAGAGGTGCTCGCTGTGAGATACCAGCATCCTTACACTGGCAAGCAGGAAGGCAAACCTTTCTAAAATATTACAGAAATTTATTTAAAGAACATAAAATTAAAGAGGAAAAGATAGTGAAATATTTAGATAAACAAAATATAACTAAATTAATGGAAGAACAAAGCTGCACGCTCCCGAACCCTAATTTTGGCCCAAGGACGGCGCTTCCTGCCCATCTGTCCCGGGCCTAAGATACTTAATTGTAATCTATGACATTTACAAAGGAATCTAATTCTTTTACTTTAATCTTCAGTTTTTGAGCATATGTCTTAGAGTTCTTACAAAAGTTTGTGTCTTTAGCCACTACTGCCTTTACTCGTTAATCAGAATTCCTAGCAGCATGTACATATACACATAAACTCTCCATCATCTGGGTGGAAACCTAATGATAGCACAGAATAAGACTTTGGCAATCTGTTTAGGAGTACTCCTATCTTGCAATTCCTGAGTATGTTTGAAGCACATGATAACAACTAGCTTGTATTCATCTCGCCAGAGATGTTCAGATTGTTCTGATCAACAACAAATGATCAAACCAGAAACCTGAAAATTTATTACTTACTTACACTTCAGTGAAACTATGCTCTTTGAGGATTGGCTTAGGCAGCTGAGTATGTTTAGCCTGCAGAATAGAAGGTTAAGGGGTGACATAATAGTCATGTTTAAATATTTGAATGGCTGTCATATTGAGGATGAAGCAAGCTTGTTTGCTGCTGCTGCAGAGACTAGGGACTTCATCACATGAGGAAAATTGGAGGGTTAAAGTGGGGGCAATGGAGGGGTCATTCAGGGTTTTAGAGATAACTTTACAGTTGCTTATCATATGATGCTTCACCCAATCCAGAGAGAATTTAGGGAGAATGGTAGGTGAGTCAAGAAATGAGCAAATTCACAAAATTACCGGATTTATGTATCCATTTTGCTTGCGAATTCACTCCCTTCATGTCATGACAGTCATGTGGAAAGCAAGCCTCAGATGATGTCATTTCCCAGGGTGCCTTGCTATGTCAAAGAGGGAGAATGCTCTCGTCCCTTAAAGGGATACACACACACACACACACACACACACACTTGTCTCTTTAGGGTCACCCGCTGCTTTCCTCCTCTCATTAAGGGCAAAGCTGATGGGAGAAAGCAGAGAGAGGACATTTTGTAAGTCCTACTGAACAGGAGGGAGAAGTGGAGGACATGCCCTGGAAAAGGAGGGCATCTGGGAGTGTCAGTGGAATCAGGCAGACTTATGGACCCAGCCCCCTCTTCTCTCTCTCTCTCGTGTGTGTGTGTCTCTCTGGTTCTACGGAGTTTGCAAAGGGGAGCATCATTCTGCCTCCCTCTCACATGGTTTCTGGGTCTTTGGAGGCAAAGAGGATACCCCCCCCCCAGTTTCCCCTCACTCTCTTGGGTATGTGGGGGGGGCACTTGGGGAAATGGCAGTATGGAGCATGCTCAGAAAAGGTATTTCTATGCTGGCAATGGACATTTGTCTCCGTTTGATACCCAAATTCGTAACTGATCCTAATTAATGTGCCTTTAATCCCTTGTTGGGCTCTTGTGTGTGATAACAATTAGTAAATGGGCGTGCTTTTCTGAGATGGCACCACTTTAACCATTTTTGGGATGGACGCACATAGGTCCATATGTGAAAAAGACCTAGGACATGGAGTAATGGATTCAATCTTCAAGAAAAGATATTTCACCTCAACATTAGGAGGAACTTCATGACAGGAAGAGCTGCCTCAGAGAGTAGTGAAGTCTCTTTCTTTGGGGGTGTGTAAACAGAGGTTGAATGACCATCTGTTGGGAGTGCTTCCCCGCTCCCAATTTTTTGCATTAAATTTACATTAAAAACATTAACATATAATCAAATATACAATCTATAAACATGATAACAGTGAAACAATAGAGTTACATAGGAAAGGAGGGAAAGAGAAAAAAGAGGATAAAAAAGTAAAGATAGGGCCAGTACAGACCACCCCTTTTAGGGCAGTCTGTAAGAACCTGTTTTTGGTCCGTAGCATTGCTGTAGCAACCAAACTGTTCGGCAACGCTGCAGACCAAAAAAGGAGCCACCTAGAGCAGCTCCTTTTTGGGATGTCATGAGGGCTGCATCACAAGCCTTACAACGTCTTGTCCTTTGCATGACATGTGGGTCCTGCAACACCCACATGTCATGCACACACACCCCATGTGGGCAGGGTGGCACTGCAATGGCACCACCCACACGTAGGAGAGCTCGGGACCATGTGGTTGGTGTGTGGTCCCGAGCTGTACTGTCACTGCCAGGATGTCACGTCCTGATGGTCTCAACCGGGCCATAAGTAAAGAACGAAAAGAGTAGGAAGGTAAAGAGAAAGATAAAACAAAAAAGAACAGAAAGAAAAAGAAAAGAAGAAGAAGAAGAAGAAGAAGAAGAAGAAGAAGAAGAGGAAGAAGAGAGAGAGAGAGAGAGAGAGAGAGAGAGAGAGAATACATGTACAATAATACCATTTGGAACTTCCTCAAGCTGGTCTAATCTAATTCTTATTCTCTCACAAATTTCCTTGTATATCAGTATTTTCCAAAACCTAGGAGGTTTTCCTAGAGCAACAGTCCCCTAGTCTCACCATCTGGAATCTTCCCAAGAGATAGGATCGGAGCCACTGGAGCACAGTGCCCCCAATACCTAATTCTCTTAGGTGTTCCAGAAAGATACCATGGTCGATGGTATCGAAGGCCGCTGAAATGTCCAAGAGCACCAACAGGGTCACACTTCCCCTGTCGATGCCCAGACGGAGATCATCGACTAAGGTGACCATGGCAGTCTCAACTCCGTATCCTGCTCTGAAGCCAGTTTGAAATGAGTCCAGATAATCAGTTTCATCCAAGACAGCTTGGAGTTGGAAAGCAATCATCCTCTCGATCACCTTGCCCAAGAATGGTAATAAGGAGACCGGTCTATAGTTATTTCTCAACAGGGGATCTAGGAAGGGTTTCTTTAGAATTGGTTTCACAATTGCCTTTTTTAAGGTAGATGGAAATGAACCCTCCCGTAGAGATGCATTAATTATAAGATTTAATGTTGTCTTTATTGCATCTCCTCCTGAATGGTCAAACAAGAAGGGCAAGGGTCAAGAGGGCAAGTTGTCTTCCTTACAGCTCCACAGCTGTTACAGCTACTGTTAGTCACTGTAACAGTCGGAGGCATAGAGAAATAGATCTGGGTGACATCAGCCTACTGATAACACCACGCCCCATGTCTCCAGATGATCTCTCCCAGTGGTGTCATGTAAATGTTGAGCAGCATGGATGACAGAATGGCATCTTGAGGGATGCCAGATGTCAGCTCTCTTTTAGAAGAGGGGTTGGACGAGATGACCCTTGGGAATCTCTTCTAATGCTAGGATTTCACCCCTGCCCCTTCTTCTCTTCTGTGAGTATTTGAATAGGAGAGCATGATGAGAAAGGGGAGCATGATGAGAAAGTATCCACCACCATCTACACACAAAATGCTCTCTCCTTTTGTTCTCATTTGTTTTTCAAAGCAAAGCTGCGGGCAAATATGGGGACGGACATCACCCTAACAAAAGAAATAGTCTCTGGTAAACCACAATATGAATTGTAGTTTTGCTTATGCAAAATACACAAAACCTGGCCATCAAATTGTCAGCTGAAAAGTCCCGTCCCTTCACTTCATTTGGAAATGATTAAAAACCAAAATTCTTATTCATTGTTCGTGAACTGCTAATAATTTCTTCTCTTTAAAAAGCTTATGAAATCTTTGAATAACATATATTTCATATGTTTATCGAATTTTGATGAGAATTCTTTACAACACTAGTTTCCAGTTGTTTCACCATTTTGATCACCGTCCTCTGGAGATGCGTTGTAATAAAATAAAATGAAAACTAAGTCAAATTACTAAAAACCGTTGTACTAGAGCAGGGGTCGGCAACCCCCGGCCCGCGGGCCACATGCAGCCCGCCGAGGCCGGGGGACCGGCCCGAGCTCGGTCCTGCCGCCGATTGCCAAAGGCCCCACACCAGCGGCAATCAGCGGCAGGACTGGGTCTCTCGCGTGGGGCCTTTGGCCTCTCGCGTGAGAGGTCAAAGCCCCCTCCCCTCCCGCAAGAGCCAAAGGCCCTGCCTCTCGTGCGAGGGTGCGGGGCCTTTGGCCTCTCGCATGAGCGGGCCTGAGGCGGGGACAGGCAGGGCCAAAGAGCCCCGCTCGAGTGAGGCTCCTTGGCCCTGCCTGGCTCCCTCTGCCGGTGGAACGGGAAGGGCGCGGGGGTCCTCCTTCCCTCCCTTCCCGTGGCTGCCAGACAGCCGCGGGCAGGGAAGGAAGGGGGCAGGGAAAGAGGAGGAGGAGGGAGGAAGGAAGGAAGGAGCAGAAGGAGGAGGTTGGAAGAGAAGGAGGAGGAGAAGAAGGGAGGAAGGAAGGAGGAGGGGAGGAAGAAGGAGGAGGAGGAAGGAAGGAGCAGCAGCAGGAGGAGGAAGCAGAAGAGGAGGAGGAGGATTTCCATTCCATTTGGTGAGTGTGACTTTCCAAAGTGCATTTCTGTGTATTTTCGGTGCATTTAATGCTAAAAGGTCTGCTGTAACAATGATAGTGGTGATGATGATGATGATGATGATGATGATGATAATAATGATGATGATGATGATGATGGTGGTGGTGGCGGTGATATTGATATTGATATCAGCCAGCTTCTGAGGCCCAAATGTCCTCCATTTTGATCATGCCTAACAAACATGCATTTATATTAACTTTTTTTAAAAAAAAAAATCATCAAATTGTTTCACATGTCCTCCATTTTAAAAAAAATGTGTCCTCCATTTGAAAATGTCCTATATTATTTTGGCTTCGGCCCCCCAGTTGTCTGAGGGACAGCAACCCGGCCCCCAGCTCAAAAAGATTGCCTACCCCTGTACTATAGTGATAGGGTAGGGAAGGGAGGGGAGGGGAGGATTAGGAATTAGAAATTTGGAAATAGTTTTAACTATCTAGATGCTTATCAAAGGCTGACAGGAAGAAGGATCCTTAATGGAAAGATGAATCCAAGTGATGGAAGTATTCTCAAACTACATCAGAGTTTTACCAGTAAATATCCTGATAAAGAAAACTGGCTTAAGGAGTCTGAGAAGAGTGATAGCTTTAGACCAATTGAAAGATGGATTTCAAAATGAGAAAAAGGGAAGAATACCTTTCTGTGTTTCAGCATCCCTGTTTCTACTTCTAGATTGATGTCTTATAGTGATAGGTATAAGGCTACACAAGAACTCAGTGTTCTCTATTAAGAAATATCGAGATGTTCTCTTGATTGCATTATTGTTGTTGTTCTTATTGCAGTTGTTGTTAATTGCCTTCTTGATTCATGGCGACACTGTGGATAAAACACTTCCAATACCCTATCCTTTACTGCTCTGCTTAAGTCTTCTAGATTTATGCTCATGACCTCCTTAATTCAGTCTAGCAATCTGGCATGTGGTCTTCCTCTCTTTTTGCTACCCTCAGCCTTGCCTAATATTATTGTCTTTTCTAATGAGTCATACCTTCTCACGATGTGACCAAAGTATGACAGCCTCAGTTTGATCATCTTGACTTCCAGGGAGATTTCAGGCTTGGCCTGTTCAAGGATTTGTTTGCCTTTTTGACTATCATCAGCACTCTTCTCCAGCACTACATCTCAAATGGGTTTTCTTTTTATCCACTTTTTCACTTTCCAGCTCTCACATCCATACATAGTGATGAGGAATACCATGGCTTGGATGATGTTAATTTTTGTGCTAAGTTATATATCTTTGCTCTTTAAGATCTTGTCTAATTCTTTCAATGCTGCCTTTCCCATTCCTAGTCTTCTTTTTATCTCTTGACTATAGTCGCCATTCTATCAATGTTTGATCCAAGGTACAAGAAATCTTTGTTTTGATTTGCTCACTATCTAGATTGAATTTATGTAGATCCTCCATGGACATTATTTTTGTTTTCTTTATGTTCAGCATCAAGCCTGCCTTGGCATTTTCTTCCTTGACCTTCCCCCATAAATATTCATGATATTTTCCACCAGTAATATGGTATCGTCCACATATCTTAGAGTAGGGGTAGGCAACCTGTGGCCCGCGGGCCGGATGTGGCCCGGCAAGGCCTTGGGATCGGCCCCAGCCTGGTCCTGCCGCCAATTGCCACCGGGGCCTTTGGGGGGCAATTGTCTATAGAAGCCTCAGAAGCATGCATTTATATTAACATTTTTTAAAAAAATCAGCAATTTTTTTCACATGTCCTCCATTTTTTAAAAAAAAAGTGTCTTCTATTTGAAAATTTTGTCCTACATTTGTCCTGGTTTATTTATATATTTAATTTTTTAAAAAAATATTTAATTATTTATTTTTTTGGCTTCGGCCCCCCAGTTATCTGAGGGACAGCAACCCGGCCCCCGGCTCAAAAAGGTTGCCTACCCCTGTCTTAGAGTGTTAATGTTCCTTCCTCCTATCTTTACTCCTCCTTCTTCTAAGTCTAAACCTGCTCTTTGTATGATGTTTTCTGTGTAGAGTTTAACTATGTATAATTAAACAAGTAAAGTGATAAAATGCAGCCTTGCTTGACCCTCTTGCCAACTGGAAAACAATTCTGTGTTCCAGAATTTAAAGCATAGTTTTGCTTGCATGTGAAATTAATGCTACAGCCCTATAGTTGCTTGCACTCTTTTGTGTCTTCTCTTTTTCTGCAGATGAGGATATATGGCGAGCATTTTCACACTGTTGGCCAGGGTTTTGTTCTCCATATTTGTTGGGATATTTTAGTTAACACTATATTTATTTTATTTTATTTCTATGTGACCTTTCTCCCAAAAGGGACCCAATGTGGCTCACAATATAAAAACATTAAAAAAAAATTAAAATCATCTAATTAAAACACTACAAAGTTAAAATTTAAACATCCAAAAATTAAAAACAAACAAACCATAATCTAAAACATTCCTCTCTAAATAAAACCAAGCTTGCCTGATTTGGAAAGGCCTGCCTGCATAGAAATGTTTTTACCTGGTGGTGAAAGGTTGCTTCTGATATAATGGCTTTTGTATGTGTGAACTGTAGCAATTCAACTGGACTATCATCCTTCTGCCTCTGATGTTATGGTTACTTATATTTATGATGTTTCTCCTATCTGTCAATAATTCCCTTTTCTTATTTACTGAAAGGCCAATGTTAAGATTGTCAGCACAACTGCTGGGGTCCAACAACCACTGTCAGCAACTCAAATGAGTCCTGGGGTTAAATCAGACCCTTGTAGCAGAACTGGAAATTTCCAGAAGCTGAAGCATGGCTCAAAAGTCCAATTGGGATGACAACAACTGGATGTCCAGCAACACAGGAACCTCCAGGTACACACAGCAAACCGATGCTGTAGCTTCTTCTGATAAACCACCAGAGAAACAAAGTCCCCAAAGTGCTCTTTATTCAGTGCTATAATACAAAACCAGACCGCTAAAACTCCAAACCATACCAATCCAACTCCTACTTCAAACCCATACACTATCCCTTGCAACCCCTGGGTTTATATAGTCTCCAGACCATGTGGTCTCCCAAACCTAGTGAGTTCAGGTGTGTAACCATGTCATGTGTCTCCTGTGCAATCCAGACACATGGTTTCATCAGCCATGGCTACATGCACTTGGACAATGAAGTGTCCTTGAGCCAATGAGCTTCAGCTGTGCTGATCAGCCTTGCCACTCTGCTGAATGCTCATGGCCTAACACACACACATCAAGCATTTCCCTGTGTGCTGTGTTTTAACCCTTCAAATCCCTGACAAAGATAACAGGGAAGGGGGACATATTCATTAATACACTTTGAGTTGGAACTACACATGAGAGGAAAGGGGGACCCAGCGCTCTCCTCCCATCTCCTGCCCAAATTCCAACGAGGGCCAGCTGGAGGATGCCATGGCAACTGAGGCTAGGACTTATAAGTCTCAGGGCTTGCTTCAGGAAGACCTCTCCTCCAGCCATGAGAGGGAAGGGGGACCCAGCACTCTCCTCCCATCTCCTGCCCAATTTCCAACGAGGGTCAGCTGGAGGACGCTGAAGGAACTCGCCCTCCCTTAGAGTTTGTTTTAATTATTTAATTGCAAGGAATGCTTATTGTTAGTTTTTTCCTTTCACTTGTTTTGCTTTATTAACTGCTATGTATTTTGTTATGTAATTTGCTGCTGTTGATTTGTTATATATTCTGTTTTTATCTACTGCTATTGTTGATAGTATCTTAATTTATTGTTATTGTTCAATATGCTGCTATGTTATATCTCTTTTTATTTCATGTTTATTGTTATTGCTTACTTTGTATTATTCCTCTGTTGTACACTGCCCGGATTCCCAGTGATTGGGCGGGCGGCATATAAATAAATCTTCTTCTTCTTCTTCTTCTTCTTCTTCTTCTTCTTCCTACACATAGACCTAGTGTTTAGTAGTAACAGTAATAATAATGATTTTTAAAAAATTGTATCAGAAAACAATATTGTATACACCAATAAAAGCTATTTACAATAACCCAGAAGGCAGTAATAATGTCACCTAGTAGTATGACTTTCCAGCACAATTTTTTGTGGTCATCTTTGTTCATGAAAATGAAGGTTTCCCTCGAATTTTTATTTTTTTTTTGTATTTTTTAAAGGATAGAAACCATATCAAATAGTAAAATGTCCTAATATTTACCCCATTATAAATTGGTCATTTATATCAGTATTAGTAAAACAGAATATCATTATGTCTGGAAAAATGTGGACTAAAGATATAAAATTTACTTTATGCAGTAATTTTAAAGAAAATACATTTAAAATGATGTACAATGGTACCTAACTCCAAATAAGTTGTTCAAAATGTCTAAGAATTTTCAAATCAATGTGGGGTTGGCAAGATAAGGAATGTACTTTTTCATATCTGGTGAAGTTTTAAGAAAGCAAAAACCTGTTGCTCTAAGTAGATTTATATGTTAATTCAAAAACATCTTAAAGGTACAATTTGCAATGTTACTAGAAATATTTCTGTTGGATATTTTGGATAGAGAATTGAATAGCAAACATGGGCCACTCTTGAGATACATGATAGGTGCAAGAACTTTGTTCACTCAAGCTTGGAAACAGAGTCAAGCTCCATCGATGGATTGTTCAGGTAGCCAAATTTTCCAAAATTGCAAAAATAACATGATTTTAAGGGATAAATCAGTTAAGGATTTTGTGAAAGACTGAAAACAATGTATGGATTTTTGATAAATAATTTGTTAATTACCTCAGTAATTTAATTTAGTTGGAGTTATCAAGGTAGAATAACATACTTCTTTGCTTTTGGGTTTGTCTTTTTCTCATTACATTTTGGTTTGGGGAGGGCTCAGAATTCTATCATGTTTTAGTTCGTTATATTTAATGTATTAGTTGGTTTATTCTTTTTGTTTATTTATTGCTTTAATATAGCATGTTAGTATATAATGTGAGTATGGTGTTTTAGTTTCAGTTTATTTTTAGATGTATAGCACTCACACACAGACTTGTATGTATGGTTGTCTTTTATCTTCTCCTTTTTCTTTTATCCTTCATTCTGAATGCTTCTTTATGTTGAATTATACTGTCTATATCAAAACTAACACACACACACATTTGAAAATGAAAAAAAAAAATCAGAAGCAAGCAAGGCCAGTGAGTTTCTGCTAGAGAACAGCTTTATTTGGTTAAGGAAGAATCTAGAACAAGAGTACTGTATAAATAATATATTCAGATGGAAGACAGCTCCACCTTTAGCATATTAGTAATACTGCAATTAAGCACCACATTAACACACAAGACACCAGGGAAGAGAAAGTCCCAAAAGTTGCATTGATCCTGCAGGACCCTGGAGAGCTATGTCCCCCTCATAGCTCCTTGAAATCGACAAAAATTAATCAACAAAAAATACCAAATTTCAGAACTAAAAACACCCAACCCACCAGTGAAATGTGTAAAAGTGGGGGTGGGTTATGGGACATTGTGGCCTGTATGGCTTGTTTCTTCAGTGATCAAACTCACATTCAATCTTACTGTGAACTGACCTGGCTTTAAATAAATGTACCACCAGGCCAGGGGCTCCAGTATCCAGGGCAAAGGGTTCAGTCATAAAAGAATCTGTATCCTAAATGTGAATCAGAGCTCATGAACAGAGATCAACAAAAACCTTAGAGATAGGAATGGTGATGTTTCCAACATTGATCAGAACTGCTTGTCAAGAGCCTGCTTTGCAATGCATACATCTATCATGTAGCTATGTCTTCATAGTTATGTCTGCTGGTGCTATGTCCTTATAACCCAATTTGTAAGTAAATTAGCCCCGCCAACCCCAAACACAGCCGTTTCTGTGTTGTTCAAGAGAGGGGGAATCTATAGAAATTAATCCAGCTATTTCCCTCTAGCTGGATGCACTGTAACAGGTATCTGCAGTGACCTGAGGTGTGGGATCCAATAACATCCAAACAATGATACCTTTATTGGAACAACCAAAATGCACAATATACGTGTTGCATGCTTTCGAAGCTCCACTGGTTTCTTCATCAGGCAAGGTATTAAAAACCATACAGGAGGGGGAAAAATTGAAGATGTTAGTCATAGGCCTGTATTTTGCTGTCATTGTTCTCAGGAGGTATGGATGGGTATTTCTTGCAGGCTAGGACCTCTTCCTTTTGGCCATGTGGTTACTGGGAGATTCTCAAAGTTGAGAAAATTTAACATCCACTTGCAACACACAAAAAAAGATGCTTCATTTGGAATCCACTATGTCTCCATCCTTCCTGATGTGCCACTTTGTAGGCAGAGGACACTAAATTTCTCAAGTGGGGGAGCCATTGTGAAGTCTGTAGAGAGGACATCCCTGCTCATGCCCCACTATCCATCAACACAAAAATGGCCATGCTTAAGGTGGGATGGGTGGGGGGAGAGGCTCTGCTGTGTACAAGGTGAGTTTTGGAGAGGATTTTGGTTATTGCATGATTGGGACAGAATTCTGGCCTTGGCGATGAGCAAAAATGTAGGCTTTCCCCCCTGCAAGAGATAGAGCTGAGCTGATTCAACCCTCTACTTTGTACTTTGTTACACAAGTCAGGTGAATGCTGGTTGCTCCTCCACCTCCTTTTTGATGTTTGAAACAGCAGATGATGTTGCAACATCAGCATCTGGAATAAAGACAAAAGTTAAGCCCATTATTCTTTTCCCCACACTAAATTATTTTTTTAAAAAAAATCATAAATAACAATATTTTAATCTATAACAATACCAATGGGTGAGGTAAGTCATCATATCTCCAAGAACATTAAAGCTGGATCTTTGTAACCATACTATGCATACTAAGGGGACTTCAAGAGTGTGAATCTCATAATTGTTTTTATTTGAAAGCAGAATGATTTAAATGTGGGTTGATTTAGTTCAACTAATTACAAACTTCAGTTAAGTCACTGCACCACAAGGTGGCAGATGCTGCTCTTCAGAAGCAAGAAGGATTCTTGGAAGAAAAAAGAATTTGGGAAGATTTGTTTGTTTAAAAGCTTGTGCTTGGTTTGGGCTAGAGTTAGGGATGACCAAGCTATAAAAATGCTTTCAGTTCTAGTATCTCACTAAAAAGACAGTTTATATTTACTTATCTATTAAAAGATTTGTTTGTTGTTGTTAACTGTCCTTGAGTCTACCTTGATTCATGGCAACTTTGTGAACAAGACATCTTTAAGACCCCCTATCCTCCTTGGTACCAGCTTTGGCTGATACGCCAATTGCGCTCCTGTCTGGACCGAAAGGACCTTGAAACTGTTGTACACGCATTGGTAATCTCTTGTTTAGATTTCTGTAATGTGCTCTACATGGGGCTACCTTTGTACCAAGTTCAGAAGCTTCAGTTAGTTCAAAACGCTGCAGCCAGATTGATCACGGGGACACCTAGATCGGACCATATTACACCGGTATTAAAATCTTTACACTGGCTGCCAATTAGCTTCCGAGCCCAATACAAAGTGTTGGTTATTACCTTTAAAGCCCTACATGGCTTGGGCCCGAGTTACTTGAGGGAACGCCTCTCCCTACACAATCCACCCCACACTCTCAGAACAACTGGGAAGCTCCTACTTGAACATCCTAAAGTGAGATTAATAACCACTCACCAAAGAGGGTTTACAGCTGAGGCCCCAACGTTTTTGAATAATCTCCCGGAAGAAATTAGACTTATTTCCACTCTAGACACCTTTAAAAAGGCACTGAAAACCCTTCTCTTCCAGAAAGCATACCCCCCTGACCCTCTATAAGGGAAATCACCCCAAATATATATCTACTTCAGGACGTTTTTTAAATTGTATGTTTTTAAGATATGTCTTATTTTATGAGCTGATTTTAAATGATTGTAATTGTGATGTATCATTGTCTTGATACTGGATGTAATCCCGCCTCGATCCGTAGGGAGAGGAGGGAAAATATAAATAAATTTATTATTATTATTTATTATTATTACTGCTCTGCTTAAGTGTTGTAGATTTAGACCTGTGACCTCTCTAATTGAGTCTTGCCGTCTGGTGTGTTGTCTTTCTCTCTTTCTACTTCCCTCCACCTTTCCAAGTATTATTATCTTTTTAATGAGTCATGCCTACTCGTAATGTGGCCAAAGTATGACAGCCTCAATTTGATCATCTTGGCTTCCAGGGATATTTCAGGCTTGACCTGTTCAAGGACCCATTTATTTGTTTTTGTGGTTCACTCCACTCTTTCTTCAACTCTTGACAGCTTTGCCCCTGTATCTGTACATGTGTCCTCTTCTATGAATAGGTCTCAGCCCTGGCTTACTTCCATTGTTAGGTTCCTCTGGTCCTGCTCTGGAGCGGCTGAACATTTCTGGAAAAAGCCCAGGAAGTGGGCTGAATTTATTCATTATGAATTTGTCCTTTTATCCTTTTCACACACCCTGTCCATGACAAAACAGAATTACTATAAATCATTCATCTGCGCCAACAAGAGGCGCCCGCAGCATTTGTTCTCCTGCTTCAATACTTTGCTGAAACCTTCCTCTCCCCTGTCTCTTCATTATTTTCCCCTACTGACTTTGCCAACTACTTCATCACTAAGATCACTACTATCCGATCTGAGAGAGTTATTCCTGATTTGTCTTCTACCACTAATCTTCTGGAACCTTCAACTAATAAATTATCTGTGTTTCCTCCTGTTTCTTTGGATAAACTCTCTAAGCTGCTGAACTCTTCCAAACCTGCAACCTGTTCTCTTGATCCAATTCCTCCTCGTCTTCTAATCTCTATAGACCCTTCTTTCCTTCCTCGCTTCTCTATATCTTTAATCTCTTTCTCTCCACAGGCTTCTTCCCTTTGGACTTTAAACATGCTCTTGATTCCCCAATTCTGAAAAAAAATCTTCTCTTGACCCCTCATCTTTGTCCAGCTATCGTCCAATTTATCTTCTTCCTTTTCTTTCTAAGGTTTTGGAACAGGACGTTTATGCTTGCTGTCTTGAGTTTCTCGAAGCCAACTCCATTCTAGATCCCTTTCAGTCCGGTTTCCGCCCACGGCATTCTACAGAGATGGCATTCTACAGAGACAACTCTCACTAAGATTCAAACGATCTTTTGCGGTCCAAGGCGAATGACCTTTACTCTATTCTTATTCTTCTTGATTTGTCAGCGGCCTTTGACATTCCTTCACTGGCTCCCCTTCCCCTTCCATATTCATTATAAGTTTCTCTTGTTGATTTTTAAAGCCCTATGTGGGCTGCCCCCTCCTTATTTATTTAAACTTCTTTCTCCTTACATTCTCATTCGTACCCTCCGTTCTGTCCCAGCCCAGGATCTCCACTGTCCCGTTTCGGATTCGTCCCTTCTCACTTGCTGCCCTTCACTCCTGGAACCTTCTTCGCCCACAAGTACGGGTATTCACTTCTTTAACCAGTTTTAAAACTGAGTTGAAGACCATCCTGTTCAGGGAAGCATTCCCAGGCATTGTGTGATTATTTAGCTGATATTTGATTTGATGTTTTTAATTATTGCCTGCTTATTTTATCTAATTATATCCTGTATTATTACCTATTTTTATATGTATTTTGTAGAATGTATGCCATTGGCAGGTTTCATTTTTATTGATTTTATTATTTGTATGTACAGTGCTGTGCAAATCTACAGCACTATAGGCTGAGAATATATATTGATACAAATTGACTATATTTCAAAAAATACATATTTTTTTACCTTAACATTTATAAAACAGTTTATGAGTAGCAAAACCAGTAAGCTCTTTTGACCATTTAAGAATAGATGGTTCATTTTTATCTTTCTATCCTTGGAGTATAATTTTTATAGCCATAGAATGAGATCCCAAGAGCTAATCATGTTGATTATTAGTTAAATTGCACGTTGCAGGGATATAATTTAAAAGAACATGTGTGTGTACAAATGCCAAAGATTTTTCCTACACAAAATTAATATTTACAATACAGTTGGTGGCCACAGCAGTAGGACAAGAGGAGGTCTTTACATTGGTGGAAAAGGTGGTGACAAGGGAAATCCCTCACTCTCAGTGAGATTTGTGATCTTGTTCACATTTGGTGACAGTCAAGGTTGACTAAAACCTTTTACCTAGTGGAAAAGTGGTAGATTAAGTGGTAATGCAGCATCAATTTATTGGCCTATTACAGTATCCAGGCACTGACCCAGCACCTGCACAGTCTCAGTCAACTCTGATATGGATAAGTAGAATTGTGTGTAAGCACACTCATGATACTTCACCCAAAATGCTTTATCAACTAACCCTGTAACTTTATAGAGATATTGTACAGCATGGAAACCCTATTGCACTCTACAGCTTAATACCCATGGAGCTGAACCGGAGTGCCCCAGTGCCTGACTCTGAAACTTGCTGAACCGCTCTAACACTGCACTTCTTACTCCTATCTGACAAAGCTGATGCAGTTGGATACTATGAGCAATGATATCAAATGCAACTGAGATTAACAGACTAGAATTATACTTCGACTGCAAACAGTAACTATTCCTTTAGGCTCTAACTAGTAGGGATGTAAAGAATATTCTCCAAAATTCAAAAATTAGTAGAAATATGCCTAATTCGACAATTTCGATAACATTTTAGAGAGAAGAAATTCTGAGCACTTCTCGATCATGAGTAAGAATTTTGATTTTTAATCATTTCGAAATGAAGGGAAGAGACGAAACTTTCAGCTGACTTGGATGGCCAGGATTTGCGTATTTTGCGTAAGAAAAGCTACCATTCATCCTGGGTTTTATCAGAGGCTATTTCCTTTGTTAGGTTGATTCCCCCTCCAACTTTGCTCACTCAAAGCTTTGCTTTGAAAAACAAAAGAGAACAAAAGGTGAGGCCTTCTGCCCTTTATGCCATGCTCTGACATTCAAATTCTCACAGAAGAGAAGAAGGGTGAAATTTTAGCATTGGATCATCTCATCCAACCCCATTTTTGGATACATCACATTCTCTTATTCATGGATATTTTGAACTCTCCTTGCCAATTATACACACACACACACACACACACACACACACACACGCCAAATTATCCACAACACACACACAACACAACACCCACACACCACACACTGAAAAATAAAACGTAGGTTGCCTTAGCATCACCTTGAGAGAACTGGAGAGAGAGGTTTGTTCATGCCCTGCCTCTGAGGCTGAGAGAATGTGCACTCTCCTTGCCAATTATTATATCTTTTATATTACTTTTATTATTATTATTGCTGACCTTAGCATCACCATGGGGAGGTGCAGAGAGAGAGGGCAGGGAAATGTCTAACAATTGTAAGTGCTCTGCTGATAGCACACCAGACTGCTGGGAAGTAGTCTAATCAGTGCCACTCTGCCGAAATAATCCAGTTTGAAAGTACTTTAATGTATGGACAATCCTGGGATTTGTAGTATGTTTGTGCCACACCAGAGCTTCTGACAAGAAGGTAAATGTCTCACAAAACTAAAATACCCAGATATTGTTGTTGTGTTGTTGGTGGTGGTGTTATTTCTTATATCCCAGGGTTTGGATGCCCCCCTGGCCAAGACACACACTCTTCAGCCTAAAGGAGGCACGCCCCCCCAACAAGCCTTGCCTGCCAGGAGAGTCCCTAAAAGTCAAAACACACGACAACTGCCGTTCCAAGAGGTCGTGGAAAGGGCGCTCAGGGCTTGGATGCCATAGGAGCCTCTGGGAGGCCTTGTGCAGTCTCGGGTCTCAGAGGAGGACACTGGCCTTTATGAGCAGAGCCCTCCAAACACACACAAAACCCACAACCCCCCTTCCTGCCCCGTTTTGCAGGTGTCCTCCCAAGCACTGAGTAGGCCCATCAGCCGCAACGAAATACCAACACACAGCCAAGTTGTTCCACTGTCTTATCACGGATGACACCGGAGAAGGACAACCGAGGGTTTTTTGGCATAAAGAGGAGTTTGCCATAGGTAGCCCTGAAGCTGAGACGTGTGGACCCTCACAGATGAGAAGGGGAAGGGTCCGTGCCAGTGGCACCTCTCTGCCAAGCAGGGATCCTCAAGAAGGGCAGAGTGGGGTGCATGGCAAGAAATTTGCCATGAATAAAACTACTTGAAGGATATCTATGGTTGGGTTGAAGCGCGAGGAGTGTGATTGCCCAAGGTCAGCCAGTGAATTCTAGGTGACTGGGAGGCTGGAGTTTGATTCCAGTCTCCATGTAACTCACAGAGGACACTGGGTGTCAACCACTTCTCACCATGAATATTCTGCACTTTCTTGCACTTATTATTATTTTCTTATATATTATTATTATTATTATTTATTATTATTATTATTGCATGACCTGGCATCACCATGGGAGAGGTGCAGAGTGGTCCCCTTTATCTCTTCGGCAGAAGGGGGTTGGACTGGATGGTCTTGAGGGTCCCTCAACTCTCGCATTCTTGTTGGGGCTTCACTCTTATTTGTTGAGACTGGTCTCCCCCCTTTTTGTGTTGTGCCTTCAGCTTTTTTAAAGCATAGGATGTTTCTTTAACCTCTGCCCACCTTCCTTTTGACTGGGTATTGAGTTTGAAAATGCCCGTTAGTCTTTCGACTTGTCTTTCTTGTCATTCCGGAAATCTGTGACAATATTGCTGCTGCTGACGAGGGAGGGAGAACTACACTTTTGGAAGGGGGTTTGTGGCCTTTTTTAAATTCTCAAGTTTTCATGAACGGGACACTAGGTTTCTCAATCACTACCCTCTAGGTGTGTTAGTGTTTTTATGGGAAATGGTTATTTTTGCCTTGTAACCTCTTTACTATTTTATCAAGGTCTTAAATTTTTTATATGTTAGCTGTACCACTTGTTTTGTTTTGCTTTATATTTTTTTGTTGTAACCTAGTGCATATTTCTCCTCCATATTGGGATAAAGGTGTGAGTATATTTAACCTCCACAGCGACCTATCACACCTTGTGACGCCAGACTTGTTTCTGCACAAAGCTCAGAAGCCTGCCCGACCTCAGATGTTAACACATTGTCCTAAGTGGATCGAGGAATTGTTTTTTTTTGGTGGCATTTCACCCCCCCCTTGGGGGGGCCCCCGCCCCCCCGGTCCCCTCGCACATGGTCTTCTACCATTTCTTCCAACGCGAGCTCCTTCAGACATTCCCGTAGGGGACTCCTACCCCCCCTCCACTGCCGCTCCCGACCCGATTGCCCAAAGGTCCACCACACCCTACTGTGCGGCACCGCTGCTCCCTTGTCCCCTCCTCCAGCCCCCGCCTGCTCGTGCTCCCAGGACAATCTGCTTTATTGGCTTCTCGCCCGCGCACACTGGATGCGCACCCTAGCTGTACCTACACGCCCTTCTTTTTCATGACCCCCTCCGCACCTTTCCCGGGACAACCCAGGATCCTGATGGCTCATTGCCGCCCCTCCCCCCCCCACGGGCGTGAACTCAGGGGCCTTGACTCTCGGTGTGTCACTGTATTTGGTGACGTATTGCAGTTCCCCCCAACCATTATATCTTCTCCCTAGACCCACGCGGTGGTTCTCCTCCTGTTGTCCAAACTACCGTCCAAAACTCGTCTCTGAGCTTACCCTCCCTTATCGCCTAATTCTGTCCGTACTGTTTTGTCTACGCGCGATTATTTAGTGCTAGATTCTTATGGTTTTTTCCCCCCCGACAACACACCAAAGACTAGACATGTTAACTTCATCATGCACGCAGCCGTACACATTTGCACACCACTGATTTTATGAGCCCCCGCGCGCCACACACATCGCACGAGACACCAACCCAACGCGACCGTTTGCATGCCCTTCACCAATCGTAACCCACACAGCGGCGGATTTCTTTTAATCACCAGACCACACACCACACTCATAACACTTACGCACCATCTTTGGTGTTATGATATTATAACTTACACCTGGGGTCGCGCCTCGTGTGGATTTTCACCTTGATTGTTGATTCACCATTACCCGACACAATATGTTCTTCCTTCTGATTTATCCCTCCATTCTGGCTATTCCATGGCATATGTTGCCTGTAACACCGGGACCAGTAAGTTTCTAAAGACTGCTTTCTACTCCTAATCATAGGCTCTTCCTTCTTCAGTACCTCATCCACCTCCCCACCAAACGGCCAGCCACTCCACCCCACCCCACCGACCCCTATCCACACTATTAAAGACGCCCCACGCAACAACATTCTCGGCCGCACTACGGGTCAGACGTTCTAACGCACCACACCCTACAACCCCACCCCACACTCCCACACACGCACCCCCGCCTTCACCCTCTACCCATACAACCTGGCACCTTTCCCTTCGCGTCGTGATCACCCCCACCCCCCCCCCCTCCCCTTGGTCAACTAGCAACTCACTCTGTGCCTGTCCTTCCTACGCATTCTCGACCACCTTAAGGCACGCACCAGCGCCTCCACCCCAAATTTTTCAGCACTGCCGTCCCCCCTACTCTTGCGGTGATACCCTTTCGCCCCCCCCCCACCAACAACATCCATACGTCTTCTGCTGTAGTGCCACTTCACACACTATGCTCGCTAAGGGCTGCTATCCCCCCCTGCTCTTGCACCACCATTTATGGACCATAGCCTCCCTGCACACAGGGGTTAATGTTTAAAAGTGTCCTACTGTTGAAGTGGTTACTATATCAAATTGTTTTCATCTACCCAGTATCATAATAAGCGTGCTGCTGATAGCCTTTTAGCCCCTGAGCGGCAGCGGACCAACCGACTAACAAACTGCAAGCACTCTGACGAGCCTCTAGCGAGACTACCAAGCCCGGGGTACAAATACGGGCCCACCTAAATAACATAAATAAATAACTAAGATTTAACCTAACTTGTTTTTAAAAAACCAGAAGCGCCACCCCCAGAGCAGCCTACCACTTACACAAACCATGGCGCACCGGCACCACCGCGGCCCCGACCGGGCCACGGATGCGGCCAAGGCAAAGCCTTGGACAACCCCCCCCCAACACCCCGGCACCACAGCTTGTCCGGCCGCCGATTGCAACGGGCCTTTGGGGGGGTCAATTGTCTATAGAATCCTGTCCTCTGACCACCATCGCCACACTATATTAACTTTCATTCTTTCTGACAACCCTCAGCAAATTTTTTTCGCGTGTCTCTTTTTTAAACACCACACGTGTCTTTCTTTTCGACTTGTCACATTTGCCTGGTTTATTTATATATTTATTTTTTTAAAAATTTATTTAATTATTTATTTTTTGGCTTGGCCCCAAGTTGTTGAGGCGAACCGACACCACCGGCCTACCCCACATGTTTTTGCTACACCCCTGCGCGTCACACACACTCATGAATACGCACAGCATTCAACCAACCACACACACAGCAAACACCATTTTACCGCTTTACCATTACCCAATCTACGCGCCAACACATCGCCATAACCTCACCCCCCCCCCCTTAAAATGCACATGATGGACGCTGTCCCACACCCACTCAAATGTTGGCTATAACCTCGTTCGGACCCCCACACCCCCCACCCCCACACCCCCCCCCGTGTGACCAAATTTGTTTCTATCACTAACACCAGCGCTCCCACACGACCGGGCACCACCAGCACACGCCCGACCGGCCGAACTTCTGTTGCACTGCGGGGACCGTTATGGTGGCTCCCTTTGACTATGCCCCGCAACTGTGCCGACCTCCCCCCACCGGCCCAACAACTTGGAGGGTGTGTGCCCCACCGCCTCGCGCGAACCCCAGAGAGGGCGCACCCCCCCCCCCACACCCCCCTGTGATAACATGCGCAACCATACCACCCACTACGCACACGACCGCCGACCCTGACGTGTTCCTCAGTAACCTCCACTCCCAGTAACATTATTGTGCTCGGACCCACGACACCACCCCCTGTTCTATGACCTAACCTACGTTGATGGACTTCCGCAGCCTTGTGGATGTTTCTACCACTTCGCTGCCTTTATCTTCCAATCTCTACCTACCACAACCCACAACCACCATGCTGCCATACACCCAGCCGCACCCCCCAAACCCACCGCCGTAAGGACCCACATCATGTTGCCACCCACCACGTCCACACACCCATGATGCTGCCCCCTTTTTTTACCGCTCCCCCCCCCCATGTAGCATGCCAAAATTTGGGCACGAGGCCCTCCGCACCCTCTTCTAGACTACCCCATTCTGAGTTCAGGATAGATCACTTTTCTGGTCATAGCCAGTATAAGAAACATTGTCCATGTATGGGTGATGGATATATTAGATGATCTGCCTCAAAAGTTAATGGATTCCTTCAGTTCAGAAAGCTACGGGTTTTTTGTGGCTGGTATCACTGATTCATGCTGGTGAAGCCTGGTTCAATAGATGGAAGCAAAAGACTTGAATGGGTCTTGTGCACAATTGCTCCCAAATGTCCTCTTGATCTAATTTTCCTAATTGGGGCTTTTTGGTTACAGAAGTCATCAGGGATCTTGAAACAGGAATGTTTGACAACTGGAGCATATAAGTCAAGTGAGAAAGATAAACTCAACTTGTATCCATTAAGAACATAATTATAGAGACATCTTTTTTCTTAAAGATGATAATGTGTGGAGTGAGAAGTTTTCTCTGCATTAATTGCATGTAACCAAATTTACATCTAGCTTAAACTATTTCAAGTGGTGAGGGAGGTTCTAAATCAGGCACTTTCTCTGTGAATCCAGTTCTAGGCCTTCTTTAGTGTCTTGGCATTTTACTGATAGTGATGCTTTCTCTGAATTCCTGGGCAGGTATTTGGGCTGGATGAGGAAAAAAAAACAAACTGAACTGAATCCAAACAAGACAGAGATACTTACTGTTTTGGGATCGTAACTTGGGATTGAAGTGTTGCCACAGTCCTTGCATAGGATTACACTCCCCTTGAAAGACTGGTTTTGCTGGTTTTGGAGTACTTTTTGGATCCGTTGCTTCAAAATGAGGGAATCACTAGGTTTAGAATGACTGGGTATTTGCTAGATCTTTGGCTTAGTATGACATTTCTAGAACTGGAAGACCTAAAAGTGGTAGGTCATTGCATCTATAACCTTCAGGATGGTTTTCTGAAATGCACTGTAGTTTGGGCTACCTCTATATCAAGTTGAGAGATTTCATTTTAGTGCAAACTCAGGGCAGCCAGATGTTTTGTGCATCCAGGAATGAACATATTTAACCTGTATTAAATATGACTTCAGTTGGCTGCCAGTTAGTTTCTGTGCAAGGGTGCAAGTGTTTGGTTGTTTACTTTTTGCCTATATGATTTTGGATCCATGATATCTGGATATCCTTTCTCACATGGTAATCCAACCCTACACTCAGTTTTCTGGGGGGATTTACTTCAATTCATAAGCAGTTTAATCAGAGATTCTTTTCATTCAAACTCCCAATTGTGGAATGACTGCTGGAAGATATTCAAACTTCTGTGTGGGCTGTCTGGGTTTAAACAGCATTAAAGGCCAATTTATTTCATTTTTAGCAGTGTTTATCCAGATGTTTTTTTTAATTATGAATTTTAATAATATAATTGATTGTTTTTTTTAATTGAAGTTTTTTAAATAATGCTTGGTTCTTTTAATCTGACTGTATTATTTTTTTAATTGTATTCAGGTTTTTAACTGTGTTTGTGTGCTTGTTTGTTGCTACTTTTAAAAACTATTGGTTCCTGCCTCAATCCATAGGGAGAGGCTGGTGAATCATCATCTTATCCCATATCATGCTCGTGTTAAAAAAAAAAAAAAAAATAAAGCCAAAAGAATTGCAAACAGTTGTTATAGGACTGCTTGCATGACCAAGTATTTTTGAAATGTAGGACTACAAGGGGGCTGCACTGATGAACAGGAAATCTACAAGAGGGAAGTATATAAGATGCTAGTTTTTTTTTTTCATTATGTTAAAAATGAAATGCCTGTCATGTTAGTCACAGTCATTGCTGGAGAGGAAATACCTGTCTACGTTAAAGTTCTTTTAGGAGATGCAATTCTGTTATTAGCTAATGCTGAATAATTCATTTTAAGGACAGCAAAAAATACTGGGTAAGGGACAGTAGTTCTGTGATGGTAGTATGTTATCTTTCTAATTTTATGAAAGTGTAGGATTTTCCTCTGGCATCTCCAAGAAGGGTTTGAGGAAAGTGTTTGTCTGAGATTCTAGAAAGTAGGATATTTATGGGTAGATCAATTATAAGTCTGCAATCGTGTTTCAATTTAGCAGGTGTAAAAAAAACTGATTCAGTGTACTGTTACTTGCATAAACTTTCCAAGTGATAAAGTCAGGCAGTCTGGACCATCTTGTTATTATATTTCATATAGTCATCATAAGCAAATATCAGTTTTGGCTAATAGTTTAATATGCCCCAACAGAAGTACTGATAGTCATGTGGGGGATATGGTCACAGGTGCAACTAGCTAATATAACTGGTCATTATTATATGTGTGGGCATAACAATTATATTGCCTGCATGATAGGTATTGGATACCTTTTCAAATAGCACACAACACTTGTTATACTTCCCCCATGTGTTTATTGTGGTCACTTAATTAATGATATTTTACGCTAGGAAATGGCCTGAAAAAATGTTACCTATTGTTTATTTACTGGACAATTTCTTGGTGGCCATATGTTAATAATATCATTATAGCACCTATCGAGGACAGATTCTTGAAGATGTGGTTTTTATGATTCTTATGGTTTCCCTGGAAGAATATGTTAGATGGTAGTGTCTTTGCACAATGGTATATGGTTATACCTCATGGAATAAGATTCTCCTTGATCTGAGGGCTGTTCTTTCTGAAGCATTTCTCTTAGACTCGTTTAAGTTCAAAGTGAATTTCTGGGTTTAAACGGATGCCCACATTTATGGCCATTGCCAGCAGTACATTTGCAAAGTTTGAGCTTGGGTGCTGAATTTTTCTTTTCCTGGAGGTGTAATTTGGCCATGGTTTGATTGACAGACTTCTAAAAACAATCAGATTACTGCAATATGCATGAAGGTGCTTTTTTTTAAAAAGTTTTGGAAATCACAGATGGGTGGAGGGGAATGCTTCATGCCTCATTTAAAAACAAATGCATTGGGACAGTCTGTTTCATTGTACAGCCAAAGGTTTGTTATTATCAATAAGGCCATGTCTAAATTTGGGGACCAGACTAATTTTATATCTTATTCTTTTTAAGTCTCTCTTTGTTTTTAAGTTTCATAGCAGGGAAAAACTTCTTTTGCTCCACCATAGGGGAAAATAAATTTTTCAGTAGGCGGCCATTGGTGCTCAGATTGCTGGTGGCCATAGTCAAGCCAGGTTAAATATTTCATGTCTTAACAGAGAGAAGTCAAGGACAGATGATATAGATGAATGAAAGTTAATTTTTTAAAACCCATTTTGCAATGTGGCAGCCAGCACACGGATTGATGATTGATTTGTATCTCACCTTGCCCATGATTGGTCCTTCAAACTGTAGGCTATTAATAACCCAACTGTGCATTAACTGGAATTATTGTGTAATAATCAGTATTTGATTACTGGTATGCACACACATGCATCTTTTAAAACAAACGTTTTTTCTTAATTTTAAGTGCCATTGAAGTTAAAGAGACAAGATTTGTCTCTTTCTTTGGGAGCTGAAAGCTTTTAGTATTTCGATTTCAATTTCCCAATTGTTTAAAATCACTGTCCCATGATTTAAAACACCATAGAAATTCCTTAAACGTTTGTTGAATCTGTATATGATTGGAATGAATGGACACATTCCACAAAGCATGCAGAAATGACGATTGATAATCACAGATTAAATACAATATATATGATCATGATAAATGGTGCAATGTAACTCTGGAGAGTATTAGAAAAAAGACACCTCCTATGTTCAGTATCAACTGAAAGCACAGGTTAATGTAGCATCACAGATTTACATGAAAAAACAATAGAAGCGAGAATCTATGCACCCTAAGGAAGAAAAAATTACAACTTTGGGAAAACTAATGCAAGTTCAGCAGCAGTGGAAAGAAAAGAAGGAACCTAATACTCATCTGCCTGGATATTCTGGTAAATATTTTTAACTCTGTTTTGATTGAGACTGGGATCCTATTACTATCAAATTTAATTTTCTATAAGACAAATAAACATACTAGATGTTCTTGAGAAAAACAGAAGATGTTTTTATTTAAATGATCTGAATCCTTAGGACCAATCTTATTCATATCATGATGAAAATTTTCATATCATATTGTTCAGTGGGAATTGCCATCACAGGTACTTAAACTGGTTCCCCCCCCCCCTGTTTTTAATGGAATAATATGGTATCATTCAGATTCATTTAATAATACATTTCAGAATGTTCTTATATGGTTAAAAATAATTATATAACAGTATTTTTGCAATTTATTGTAATGGAGTTTGGAAAAGTACTGAAATGACGTTGTCATCTTTCATTCAAATTAGAACTCTTTTGTTTTGAGATTCAGGTCAAGAGTCATGTTTTAGAAATATCCTATTGTGTTTTCAGCTCTTGAAATACATGCATTTTTTAAAAGAAAACATGTGAAAATTTATCAATTCTCATTTGTTTTAAGTTTAATAAACTGAATTATAAGTTGAAAATGATGCCAGCAGTGTTGATGCTCCAGAAAAAGAAAAGCAATCCTATTTTAGTTCTTCATTAATTATGCATTATGAAAGGTATCTTGCTAGCACATTATGATAAAGTTCTTGCATTATGCAAAGGTGTATCTTGCGCACCTTTGAGCTCTGTGAAGGAAGTGGTTGTAGAAAGAAAGAAGCTTTATATGACTTTTGTCATTTTCTTTCAGTGCATGATATGAACTGATGACCCAGAGGAACCTTTATTAATGAATGTATGAATATCATGGAAGTGGATAAAGCTGTGTTAAAGTTTATACAGGTCTATAAGATTTTCTTCTGGGCATCAGTTCACTACATTCTTTCTGAAGAAGTAGATCCAATTTATGGAAAGCCCATCTTACACTCCTTTCAACATGGGTCCAAAACAGCGGCTTAAATGGGCAGCATCATGCCGCCCCTTGAGCGCTGTGGTCAGGGCCATATGACAACCACACTCTGTGCCACGATCTGGGCTGTTGCTTGGCTAAAAAGAAGACGGCAAAAATGCACTTCTTTTTTTGAAGCTGCAAAAGGGTGCTCTTTCAGCCATGCTGCAGGCCTTGCATACTCCTGCGCATGCGGTTGATTAAATGCCATGCCGCCGGAGTGTCACACAGTGCCTGCATTGATTGGGTTGGGTGGTATGATTGCCAGCTTGGGATTGTCATTGGGGTTTTTGCATTATTAAATAAACACCTACACCTCACTCTACTCCAGCTGGCCTTTTGGGTAACCAGTCATGTCTCAAATGGTGCGTGGTACCCTTTATATACTGATATCTTTGCTAACACGGCTATGTTTCCTTTTAATTCGGCCTATGTCAGGCCTCATCTGGAGGACTGCATTTCAGTTTCTGGGTGTCTTATTTTTAGGGTATAGACAAATTGGAGAGGTCAGGTTCAAGGAAGGGCACAAGGATTGTAAGTATGGAGAAGATGAAACAAAACATATGAGGAAAAGTTGAAGGTTGTTGGCATGTTTAACGACATGATAGCACTCTTAACTTCTAAATGTTTGTGTCATGAAGATGGGGGGTGATGGTAGGGGGAAGTTTTGTGGATGAGATGGTCTCCTTATTTTAAGTTACAGGAGGTGGTGGATTTTGATGAAAACATTAGAAGGAATTCTTGAGTGTAAGTGTTGGTGTGGTGAGATTTTTTTCTTTGGAGAAGAACTTGAAAAGAGGTGTGACAGCAACTGCCAGGATGCTGTTTGTAGCTTGAGATAATGCACTTAGTGAGGGTGTTGAACGGTGCTTATGGGACTCCTTCAGCTCTTTGGCTCTATGTTCTTGTCCAACACAATGAGGTATGGTGGATTTTTTTTGTTTAATTTTATTTTTCATTAGTTTCTAAGATGAAAAATTAAATACTAGGGAAGATGTCTACAGGTTAACACAGAGTTAAAGGGAAGAAGCAAATAACAGAGCAATTGAACTGTATAGAAATAGAATGGATTTATTTTTTTTTGTTCTTTTTCAAAGCTGCTCCTTGGAAGGGTTGGGAGGAATATCTTGAAGTTTCTATCATTTGGTGGAAAAGCTGATAAGTAAAGGCAGCAGATGCTTGCTGGCTCTAATGTTGAGATGTTGTTGTGTTGTTTGTTGTTTGTTGTTGTTGTGTGACTTCAGGTCATTTTTTCTGATTTATGGTGATTCCTAAGGATCAAACCTTCAGAGACTTTCTTGGCAAGTTTGTTCAAAGGAGGTTTGGACTTGCTATCTTCAAAAAAGAAAGGGGCTGAGACAAATTTGGTTACCCAAAAGCCACTAGTAGTGGGTTTCCATGACTGATTGGGGATTCAAAGCTGTTCTCCAGAGTATAGTTCAAACAGTATATCAAACCACTTTTTTGTTGTTTGCTGTGTGCCTTTCAAGTTACTTTGACCTAAGGTTAACCTACTGTGTTGGATTTCTAAGATGATGGATAACTGGATATATTTGAAAGAAAAAAAAGTGGGGGTGGTTAGGAAGCAAAAACTTTAAAAAGAACTCTAATGAGAAAAGAAACTTGAAAACCATTTTTAAAAAATGCATACTTGTATATGTGGGCATGCTAGATTCTTTGTAAGCTAATGTAATTCCAAAAAAGGATGTAATGTTACTTGATAATATTATACACTGTTACTTGGTCATTCTGTTTCAGGAGGAGTCATACATAGGAAGCTTTTGTATGCTATTCCTAGTGATGATGAGAAAATCACCCACATATAAACAGATTTACTGCATTTCATGCTCCTAATCTTTCTCCACCACCTCCATTCAACTGTACAATGAGTGAACCAATATAGCACTGAACAGTTTAAAAAAAAAAGGTTTAGGAAAGAACCTTGAAGTTATGTAATCTCATGGTCCAGCAAAATTTCCCCCATTGTACCAGGGCCTGGTACCATATCTGCACAAAATTATTACCTACTTGATGTTTTCTAGATGTGGATAGGCAGCTGATGGCTCATGAGCTGACCTGGTCCCCGGCTATGTTTGAATAGGTGTGGGTTGGGGAGATATTAATTTCTCTTCCCTTCCTCCTTGACTGCTTGCTGCTCCTTTTCTGTTGGGCCAGGTTTGTGAAAAAGTTGTGCCTCTTGGACAAATGTGTGCTGATCTCTTTTTTTCTTTCACTTGATCCATTGACACACTCCACATTGCCTATTCCCATTTGGTTGATTTGTATGAAAATTTACCAAATTAGTCACCTGAAGTACAGAAACTGGAATGGGAAGGTGACATTACTTTTAATTGAATCACACAAGAGTGATGGTGTGGATAGTAAGAATATAGTCTCTCCTCTCTACTTATCTTCTTGTTAATAAATGAATAAGGCAGAGATACCTGACAAAAATATATTGTGTTCTAGGGTAAAGATGAAGTGGCTGGAACCAATGCAATGTCTGTTACACTGTAGGCTCCTTTTCTGACATTTAGTGATGGTGGTCTTAAAAGTGAGATGGTCTGAAACAGATTTCTTGGATGGCACTTCAAAGATGTTCCATAAATGGAATCCTTTAAAAAGTAGTTCGTGTAGTAAAGAAGGGGATAGGTGTATATTCACCCCCACACCTTGCGGTCAGACAAAGGATTGAACAGGGGCTTTTGTGTGTGTGCAACAAACAAGCCACTTTGCTATGAATCTGTCCGATTACCTTTAAGATTTGGCATTATTGAAAGGTTAGAGATGAATTCCCAAATGCATTAATCCAGTAAAATTGCTTAAAATAATCACCAACATTATTTCTTTCAAGTATACGAAACAATGTTAGCAACTATGTGAATTGAAATGCTAATTTCCATTCTGACATACATTTGCTGTCTTGTAATTAATAAAAATTTTTAGTGTAGGATAAATCATTCTTGAAAGATTTGTTTACAAAATAGTTCAAATATTGCACCTGCTATGACTTGTGATATTAAATAGCGTTTTCTGGAGTTTCTGGAAAATGCTGTGCATAGAAGACAGATTAAAATGTTGAGACAATATGTCGTTATGGGCTAACTCCAGTGTTTGCCTCAATAGAGAGTCCATTTAATAATGGACTTCTTAGACAAAATTATGGAATCTTGTGTATATTCTTCTAATTAATTTGTTTCAGAATATCATTGGATTTAGTTCTAACATGGTTTCCCCAACTTACCTACTTGCATCCTGAAATTTTTTTCCTTTTGTGTTAATAACACAGGCCAATTCTTTCTAATACTATTGCTTGCACACTTATTGAACATACAAAAAGCTATTTGGAGGCCAGGTGTAGGACACTATCAATTTCAAAATAACTGTTTTTAGTATTCTAAAATGTTTTTTTCACTATAGTGCAGGAAATATCCCTATTAATGTTCTGGACAAATATTTCGCTGTTTTTAATGGTATTGAACAAGTAGCAGTGTTCTCCATTTCAGTGCTCCTCAAGCATAGCCTTCTACAGATCTCAGGAAAACAATCACGTCCTGTGTTTTTGTCTCCAATGTCTTGTGTATCAGTTGTAGGATCTTCAGATAAATTAGTTTTTTCTGATGGTTCTAGGCAGTCTATGGAATACTGATCCAAAAACTTGGAATCCTGTATGATTTCATCTCAGTTTGGTCTAACCAAAACTGCTACTGATTAGTTTTGAACAAACAATCACTCTGGATTGTAAGTGGAGTACAATGAAATGGTTACTGCTAATAGCAGTGATATAAATTAATATTAGGTAAGAAACAGTTACTCAGTGTTTTTTTGTAAACTGACGCAGTTATGTGACAGGAAATGTTCATCTTAATTACTTAGGAAATGTATTCTAATTATTTTAGTATAAATTCAGGTGTATTATGAATACAGTATTTTAATAAACTGTTCTATTGTTTTCGTAAAGGTTTACAACTTACCCACATTTTGCAAGCAGGTGTTTTCTAGATGTGAAGGAAACACATGGTTGTTCTTCCATACTTTGACCAAACAGCCCAGTCAACATGCAAATGTAGCCCAATGGCAATGATTTGTTAAGGTTAATTTTGTTCTGATTACTTTTCAAATATTGATTTAATTACTTGCCAAGTTTATTCTCTTTTTTTACGTAATGTCAGAAGAAGTAAGGTTGCATTTGTTCAAAATAAGCCCCTTATTTCCAACGAGGCTGTTAGCCATTGCTAATTGTTCAGTTTCAATTGCTCTGCCAGATAACGACTCTATTTGTCTGCTCAAATTGTCCACATTTTCACACAGTCTATTCAAAGGACTAGCCATGTTAGTCTGGATAATACGTATGCTAAGTGATCTAGTGTACATTTGAGACTAACTGAAAGAAGTTGGTAGTTGAGTTTTGTTAGACTTCAGCCTACTTACTAGAAGCAGAGAAGTAGTGCAAAATCTAAAAAAGTTCATGTACCAACTTTTATTTCTTTTAAGTTGGTCTAAAGGTGCTACAAGATCCTTTGCATACTAGTCTCATTGTTCACTTAAGAGAGAAAAATATCATTAAATAGTGGTGTAACAACGAACTAAGATATATTTATGGTGGGTTTGTGGATGGTGTTGATGCTTGTTTCCAGGGTTGCTCCCAAGGCTTGGTTACATACCGCTGAGAATGGGCGGTCTGGCTACGTCCTCCGCTTTGCATTGTCCGGGAAAAACCGCAGCCTTTAAATCAGCTTGGCTCCTGGATGTCCGAGGAAGGAGCGGAAAAATCATGCTCTTCAATGGGCCCGGAAAAAGACGCACTTCAAGGCGCTTAGTCGTGCACTCACGGCATCACTTCGTGGAGCGCGGAACGTGCGGATGCAGGCATCAATTACGTCAAGGAGATGGCGAGGCCGTGTGGAACGGCCGCCGCCATTGTTACGGACTCAGTCAATGCTAGGGTTAGGGGCGTTTCTGGAAGAGACGCCCTTTATAAACCTGCTGACTGAGTCTGTCCTAGGGTGCCCGTTGTAAGGGCCCAAGTCAATTTTATATACATTCACATGAGTGAACCATCCCAAACTACCTACATACAGTGAATAATCTCTCCAGCCATTTTTCAGGGTGATATTGTAACAGCATACAGTGAACATAAAACTTAATTTTATTTGATTTAAAACACACAGTGTTACACGGTGATGTGTTTAATTTAGGATCACCATCTTATCCAGTTTGATTGGATGTGTTTCAAATCAAATTAAAATGCAGATTTTTGTTTGTTCACACAAAATGTAAGAGAGTAACTGAGCCTATCCCTCCTCCTAGGATTAATGAAAAGAATAGCATTATATCTATAATAGGGTGAGGAAAGTGACATTCTCTTCCCCCATTAGGTTTTTTTTATGGTGCACTGAGATGAGTGGCCCCTGAGATTCAGTGCAGACTCTGCACCCCTGGCAATAGCATTTATTTTTGTGTATTAATCTCTGGGCAGTTGCCTACTCTTGCTTCATAAATTTTGTTAAAAAATTAATTGCCTGCAATGGATAGAAAACGTATTTTAAAAGTTACAGAAGAATGTGATGTCTCAACAGTGAAAGGATATTATGAATTTTACTCCCACAGGGACAGGAGGGCAATGTGTTTGCGTCTGCAACAGATAAGAACAGTTCACTGGTGGTCAAGGCCAAAGGAAGTTAGAAGCCAGGATCAGAGAGATGGCCAACTCCTATGGATTCTCTGTTCCTCTCACCTCTCAAAGCTACCCTCACCATAAACACTCAAACACAGACACACACCTCCCATTCTCAAGATGTTATGAGATTATCTTCTTCCTGGTTTCAGTGGCGAGAAAAAAAAGCCAGCATGGTTGTACTGTTTGAGTGTTTTGGACTATGAACTCAGGGGACCAGGATTCAATTTCTGCTTAGCCATGGAAATGTATTTGGGTGACTTGGGTAAGTCACTCTCTCAGCCTCAAAAAGAAGGCTATTGCAAATTTGCTTTGAAGAAGAGCCCTGGTGAAACGTGGTTTTTAAATGCCTGTTTACTGCAGCCACTCACTCACCAAACACAAGGTTGTAGTTTCAAATAGCAGCTGGGGGGCTCAAGGTCAAACTCAGCCTTGCATCCTTCTGAGGGTCGTAACTTTAAAATGGTACACGCTGTGTTTGGGGCAATTGTATACACATTGTAAACGCTCGGGTAGGTGCTTAAGTGCATTGATAGTGATATGAAAGAAACGTAGTTTGCATTGATTTGCTTATTATGTTTTTAAAAAATTGCCAAGAAAAACTCATAATAGGGTTCACTAGAGGCTGTATCATATGCATGTTTAATTCAGGTTACTCTATCCTGTTTTAAAATTTAATTGGGTGGTATCCTGATGTTATTAGATGGTTTCTCCCACCAGTTTGCCAGCCCAAATACATCCGCTGTCCATCCTTGCTTCCAGAGTGCTCTCCCAGTCTTTTTGGACCAGCAGTTTCTGAGTTAAGAAATAGTCGTCAGAGCAGCTCTGGAAGCGGGGATGGGGTACCAGGCTGTATTCGACAGGCAAATTTTATGGTAAAAAAACTGTTGGTAATATCGGATGCTACCAATTAATTTTTTACTGTGATGGGGGTACTTAAAACTTGGTATTAACATGCATGCGGATAGACTCTTATTAGCATAATCAGGAATGAAGGAAAACAACTAAAACAACATACAACAACAACTACGCCAATGGAATATTTGGGGTGAAAGGTTTTTTAAACTTCTCCTCCCCACACCTGAGATTCCAGATGCCTCATTCTTCCTACTTGACTGGTACTTTCCCCAGACAACTTGTGCTCAGATGATGAGGAACTGTTTAAAAGGGAGAGTGATAAAGGGTATGAATTTGACATTTGGAATATGATGTAGTACCACAATGGCTCTTTCACATCACTGGCATTTGTTGCAAATATAAGATTAATGTGAATGAAACACTCCCACATCTCCTAGTTTAATAATGTAAGCTAATGTATTTGTTCTTTTCATGCAGGGAAAAAATCAGACGATCCACTACCATAGGATTGTATATCTATGGCCTCAACAAAACTATCTACATTTTTGGAGAATGGAAGTGGAATAACCTATTTGGCAGTAATGTTTTTGTCTTGGGGGTGATATTTTTGTTTTTTTTGGCTGTATGCAGGTCCTCTCTGGTTTCTTTTTCTTGTCTACCTCCTCTTGCTTTTGTCATCCTGATCTATGAGAAGATCCACAATTAAAGGGGAAAATATGATGTTAATTATATTTATTCTGGGATATATTATGGGACATCTTTGGAAGATATGGCATGGTAAAGAAAGGCTTTTAATTTGTTAAAGGTTGTTTTTGTGTTGTGTTTTGTACTTTTTATGGCATTGAGCTGAGCAACATATTTTTCCTGAAGTCAGCTAGGATGTTATTGTCCATCCATGTGGAATCTACACAGAATTATTATCATTGAATTTCGTGACAATTGTTCTTATGTGTGTTAAAATGAAGTTATTTTTTATGTCCCCAAATGATGCAGGTACTGCTTTTCTTTTTACAATTTCTCTGGGTTTGCCACAGGTATGCTCCACTTTTGAGGTTCTGACCATCAAAACTTTTGAAAGTTTCTTATGGAGATACGATAAAGCTGTCCTTTTTTCCTATGGTGATAGACTGTCCTTTTTTTGATGTCTTTAAACCAGAGGAGATAGCATTTTCAGGATATGCTTTTAGATTGTATTTCATACAGGGAGGAGGTTTTTGAAACGTATGACTTATGGAAGCTTTCTTAAAATATATGATTATCATTATCCAGAAATTTCTTGGTTATTCTTTCATGGAAACTTTGGGTAGTCATCTCCAGATAGATTATTTGAAATGTCAATAAAATGAGGAAGTGGTCCAACAACAAAAATGGGGAAACTCTGGAATTGTATATAAGAGTATTTTAGACTTTTCTAGTGATCACTTCCATTCTGCTTAAAGTTAAAATAGGTATGCCCTCATATTTGGGTGTTTGTATGTGTCTGTTCCAGACCTCCTGAAGTATGCAAAAAAATCAGTGGGATCCCTGGTTTTTTAATGGTGGAAAAACAGTAGTATGTAGCTGCATGCAATGCACTGTAATTAGGGGAAATGGTTGAGGCGGCAACCTGTGGATGCTCAAATCAACAATGGTAAGAAAATAGTGTTTGGGGCAGGTGGATGTTATTGTTATACAAAATATTTTAGTTTGATTTGAGGATATCGTTAATTTTATATATAGGGCTGATATATTAATAGAACATTAGCCTATGGGTAAAGGCTTAACACAAATGCAGCAGGCAGTCTTTTCAAGATGTGCAAGCTGAAGAGTTAATATATTGTGGATGTGGAAAGAGTATGCTTCAATGACCATTACAGTTTATTGAATGCATTTTGGCTATTACTAAAATTGGTATTTTTTTTTTACATGGTGTATATAGTAAACCAGACATTTTACTGGGAATGTGTGTGGAAACAATAGCATTGTACAGTCGATTATCTTGGTGTTCTGCTTCCATTTCTATATGATTGTAATGTAGAAAAGAGTGGAGATAGAAATGGATAGCCAGGCACTAACAGCAGCCCTAACTAGATGGAAAATAATGGCTACCTGGTCCAAGTCAAATATTTGGGAGCTTATTTGGATTATTATATTTAGTTATAGTTTGTGTAATCATGAATCCTTTCAGACCTTGCCATGTTAGAGATTTCAGCTATTAGAGGAACATGGATAGATACAAGAAGTGTACACAAATAGTGTAAAGGATTTGAAATTAATAACATTTGGATGTGAAATCTGAGTAAGGCTTAACCTCTTTAATGTAGGCATTTTTCAGGAAGATGTAAAAGTTCATTGCACTTTGTTTCCTTGATCTTATCACCTGCTAATAGCTTTGGTGTAGATATTATTTAATTGTGCAGTTAGCATGGGATTAATATAAATAAATTAAAAGACAGACACACCCCAAACCACACTCCACTACCTATTATATTTAGTGCAGACATCCCTCTGTTATGATCTTGGTTCAACTCCACTTATTGAGTAGTGATGGAGGACCTAGAAATGCATACAGGTGTTCTCTCCTGAGTATATATCATGCACCATCAGCATACTCTATGGTTCAACATCCTCAAGGACATCAATTTCATTTCAATAGGGTTTATATTAAGCCACAAGGTTCAACGTTT
>NC_056525.1:199318698-199424252 GCF_019175285.1 Sceloporus undulatus | reverse complement strand
GTTAGACATTTCCCTGCCCTCTCTCTCTGCACCTCTCCCATGGTGATGCTAAGGTCATGCAATAATAATAATAATAATAATAATAATAATAATAATAATAATAATAATTGGCAAGGAGAGTGCACATTCTCTCAGCCTCAGAGGCAGGGCAATGTCTAACAATTTGTAAGCTGCTCTGATAGCACCACAGACTGCTGGGAACTGTAGTCTAATAAGGCTGCACACTGCAGAAATAATCCAGTTTGACAGTACTTTAATGCTATGGAAAATCCTGGGATTTGTAGTATGTTGTGCCACCAGAGCTCTCTGACAAAGAAGGCTAAATGTCTCACAAAACTACAATACCCAGATATTGTTGTTGTTGGTGGTGGTGGTGTTATTTTCTTATATCCCAGGGTTTGGATGCCCACCTTGGCCAAGACACACTCTCTCAGCCTCAAAGGGAGGCACTGCCCCCCCAACAAGCCTTGCATGCCAGGAGAGTCCTAAAAGTCACAACACACGACAACTGCCATGTTTCCAAGAGGTCATGGGGAAAGGGAGCTCAGGGCTTGGATGGCCATAGGAGCCCTCTGGGAGGCCTTGGGCAAGTCTCTGGGTCTCAGAGGAAGACACTGGCATGTCCTCATTGCAAGAGCCCTCCAAACACACACAAAACCCACAACCCCCCTTCCTGCCCCGTTTTGCCAGGGTCCTCCCAAAGCACTGAGAGTGCCCATCAGAAGGCAACAAACAACAACAGCCAAGTGGGTCACACTGTCTCATCAGGATGACACTGGAAGATGGGACAAACCGAGGGTTTTCTTGGCATAAAGAGGAGTTTTGCCATAGGATGCCCCTGAAGCTGAGACAGTGTGACCCTCACAGATGAGAAGGGGAAGGGTCAGGTGCCAAGTGGCAATGCTCTTCTGCCAAGCAGGAATCCTCAAGAAGGAGCAGAGTGGGGTGCAATGGCAAGAATTCTGCCATGAATAAAACCTACTATGAAGGAATACCTAGGAGTTGGAGTTGAAGCTGAGAGGATGTGACTTGCCCAAGGTCAGCCAGTGAATTTCTAGGGTGAACTGGGAGGCTGGAGTCCTGATTCCAGCTCAGCCATGTAAATCCACAGAGCGACACTGGGTAAGTCACACTCTCTCACTCATGAATATTCTGCACTTTCCTTGCCAATTATTATTATTATTATTATTATTATTATTATTATTATTGCATGACCTTGGCATCACCATGGGAGAGGTGCAGAGTTGGATCCCATGTATTCCTTCATAGCAGAAGGGGGTTGGACTGGATGGTCCTTGAGGGTCCCCTCAACTCTAGCATTTCTTGTTGGGGCTTCACAGTTTATTTGTTGAGACTGGGCTCCCCCCCCCCCCTTTTGTGTGTGTGCCTTCAGCTTTTTTAAAGCATAGGAATGTTCTTTAAACCTCTGCCAAACTTCCTTTTGACATGGTAATTGAGTTTGAAATGCAAAGTAATTAGCGTAATTATTCGACTTGTCTTTTATTGTCATTCAGAGAAATCTGTGAAAAATATTTTGCTAGCTGCTGAAAGGGAGAGAAGAAATCACCTTTTGGAAGGGGATTTGTGGAACAAATATTTTTTTAAAAAAATTCTCCTCAAGTTTTCAATGAACGAGAAGAAAAACATAGGTTTCTCAAATCACTACTAACTAGGTGCTGTAGAATAGTTTTTAATGGGAAATGGTTATATTTTATAAGCATTGTAAACTCTTTTAAATATTTTAATCAAGTAAAATTAATTAATATTTTAATATGATTAGCTGTACCACATTGTTTTGTTTTGCTTTATATTTTATTTTAGTTGTACAATAGCTGAAATATTTCTCCTCCATATTGGGATAAAGGTGAGATATTAAATACGTACATACATACTTGGGTGCACACAATTTGTTTCTTGCAAAAATATCAGAAGCTGCCCAGCTACTAGATGTTCAAACATCTTGTCCATAAGTGGATAGTAGGAATGTGGTGGCACTTCTCACATACCTCTGGGCCCGGGGAGGTCCCCTTCAGAAAATGGTATTCTACAAATTTCTTCAAGGCAGCAGTTACTTCTTCCTGACATAGTATGGGATCTACCACCCCTCAACCTGCCAGATCAGCCAAGATGGCCAAAGGTCAACTTTACATGTGAGGGAACAGAATGATACTACTATCTTGTCCACACTATCAGTTCACAGCAATTGATAGTGATCCCAGGAAAACTAACTGGAGAGAACACTGGATAACTAGACTGTAAATACAAGCAACTTTCTTCATGATAACCCTAGCAAAATTATCACAGGAAACCAAGGATTCCTGCTGGGCAGCCTATACCCCACACGGGGTTCTGAAATCCCAGGGGCATTTTGCCACATCTAAGGTGGGTAACATGTCATTTTCTGTGATGTATCTGAGTTTAAAACTAACTTCCCCAAAGACATTATTGTGGTTCTACCTATGTTGACCACACACCAGGTCAAAAAAGTCTTATTTCTTTGAGATTTTAATATATTATATGTTTCTTGGTCTTACTGTTTCTCTGTGCATATGGTAGTTTCTCTTATGGTTTTATATATGTTCCTTTATAACAGATTGTTTCTGTAATTATATTTTGTTTTCATTTGCCAAAGGATTTTCTTATTCTGAAAACTAGGATACACATGATTTGCATAGAAATTACAACAAATGTATCCTAAGGGTGAAACCCACTGGCTGTAAATAAACATACACATATGTGAGAAAAATTTTTTGGGGTGGATTTAATTGCCATTGTATGATTCAACCATCAAAGCCAAAAGATGTTTACATTCATGTTCCTATCTCATATTGATCTTGATAGTTGACTTGACAGGAAGTAGTCTAAGCAGTTTCACAACTCAGGCTGTTCATTCAGTACATGATACAAGGGAGCTATCAACCAAAGAACTATCATTTATAAAGAGAGCAACTCTGGGATAGGGTGCTTCCAGACACAACATTTATCATGCAGTCACCTTACCCTCATGGAATTTTATGGTGGCTCCAGGTAATAGCAACTTCATTCTGTGTCCTTCTAGAATTCTGAACCTTAAGGTAGTGGTCCCCAAACTTTTTTCAGACTGCTGTCTCCTTCCTCTTGGGTGATAACCTTTATGCCCCCCCCCAACCTATTTCTTTTCATTAAGTCTTCTGCTGTAGTGCAAATTCACAACAATTATGCGATTAAGGCTGCTATTGTGCACAAATTTACTGAGACATAGACTCCATTGCACACAGTGGGCTTAATGTTTAATAAATGTGTATACTGTTGAAGTGGTTAATATATCAAATTGTTTTCATTATATACATGTATATACTAAGTGTGTGTGTATGCTTTTTAGCCTGAGGGCAGGAAACCATCTGAATAACTATCTGCAAGCCACTCTGAGAGCCTTTAGGGCTAAAGAGTGGGTTATAAATACGGCAAATAAATAAATAAATAAATAAATAAATAAATAAGATTTAAAATAAAATTGTTTTAAAAACCAGAAGGAAGCAGTTAAATCATTAATAGACAGCACTTAAAACTAATTAATAAGCAAAAATTTCAGCCTTCTACCATCTAAATTTGGTAAATGCATCATCCACTTAACAATGTTAATGATGGAGTGTTCTAAACTACCATCTTGGCTATAAACTAGTGACGAGGTGACAAATTTGGTTTTAACTATGGTCTTTGAGGGACAGACAGGAGGGAAGTTGTTGCCTGAGGCCAGTATGGTGGATGACCATATGAGTTGTGGAGGCCATTTTGGAATGTGTGTGTGCAAGCTGGGAACCAGAGAGGGGATGTGATAAAATGGTTAATACCATTCCCAAGAGACTGAGGTGTTCACTAGTCCTATAATACACATAGTGTGCTAGGAAGCCACTGTCTCTGCTTACCTCACTGTTGATGGATTGGAGCTTGTGGATGTATTCTAATTCAGCTGTTTATCTTTCCAATCTTTCTTTGTAATTTTTGTTGTTCAAGGACCAACTAGTTTAAGGACCCACACATTTGGCAAGTCACACCCATGATGCTGCTTTTAGCTCAGAGCATGCAAAATTTTGGGCAGAGGTGATTAATACTTCTGAGTTGTCATGGATAGATCACTTTCTGGTCAGAGCCAGTATCACAGCAACTATCTGTCCCTGTAGGGGTGATGGATATATTAAGATGATCTGCCCTCAAAAGCTAATGGATCCTTCAGATTCCAGAAAGCCCTACAGGGTTTTGTGGCTGGTATCACTGATCATGCTGGTGAAGCCCTGGTCAATAGATGGAAGCAAGACTTGAATAGGGCTCTTGACACAATTGCTCCCAAATGTCCTCTGTGATCTAAATTTTCCTAATTGGGCTTCTTGGTATACAGAAGGCCTCAGGGAGCTGAAACAGGAATGTTGACAACTGGAGCATATACAGAAGCTGAGAAAACTCAACTTGTATCCATTAAGACATAATATAGAGAACATCTTTGTTCTTAAAAGTTGATAATGTGTGGAGTGAAGAAAGTTTTCTCTGCATACATTGCATGTACAAATTTACATCTAGCTGAACTATTCAAGGTGGTGAGGAGTCTAAATCAGGCACCTTTCTCTGTGAATCCAGTTCTAGAGCCTTCTTTAGTGTCATTGGCATACTGATAGTGTGCTTTCTCTGAATTCCTGGAGCAGGTAATGGGCTGGATGAGGAAAAACAAACTGAAACTGAATCCAAACAAGACAGAGATACTTACTGTTGAGGATCCTAACTTGGGATTGGAAGTGTGCCAACCAGTCCTGCATAGGATTACACTCCCCCTGAAAGACTGTGTTGGCGGTTTGGGAGTACTTTTGGATCCGTTGCTTCAAATGAGGGCTCACATAGGTAGAATGGCCTGGAGTATTTGCTAGCATCTTTGGCTTATATGCAAATTCCTAGAACTGGAAGACCTAAAAGTGGTAGGTCATGCATCTATAACCTCAAGGCTGGTTTTCTGAAATGCACTGTATATTGGGCTACCTCTATATCAAGTTGAGAGATTTCAGTTAGTGCAAAACAGGGCAGCCAGATTTGTTATTGGTGCATCCAGGAATGAACATATTACACCTATATTAAAATGACTCAGTTGGCTGCCAGTTAGTTTCTGGGCAAGGTGCAAAGTGTTGGTTGTTACCTTTTAAGCCCTATATGATTTGGATCCATGTTACCTATGAGATCTCCTTCTCCCATGTAATCCAACCCATACACTCAGTTCTTCTGGGGGATATTTACTTCAATTCATCAAGCAGTTAATCAGAGATCTTTTTCATCAAACACTCCCAAATTGTGGAATGACCTGCTGGAAGAGATTCAACTTCTGGGTGGGCTGTCTGAGTTTAAAACAGCATTAAAGGCCAATTTCTTCAAGCAGGTTTATCCAGATGTTTTTTTAATTATGAATTTTTAAAATATGAATTGATTGTTTTTAATATGAATGTTTTTTAAACTAATGCTATGGTCTTTTACCTGACTGTATATTTTTAATTGGTATTCAGGTTTTTAACTGTGTTGTGTGCTTGTTTGTTGCTACATTTAAAACTATTGTTCCCTGCCTCAATCCATAGGGAGAGCTGGGTAAGAAATCATCATCATTATCACCATCATCATCTCTGTTAAAAAAAAAAAGCCAAAAGAATTGCAAACAGTTGTTATAGGACTGCTTGCATGACCAATCATTTTTGAAATTAGAGACTACCAAAAGGGGGCTGCACTGATAACAGGAAATCTACAAGAGGGAAAGTATATAAGATGCTATCATTATTTAAACAGGAAATGCCTGATCATGATTAGTCACAGTCATGCTGGAGAGGAAAATACCTTCTCTATGTACATTCTTTTAGGAGATGCAATTCTGTATATAGCTAATGCTGAATAAATTCATTTAAGACAGCAAAAAAATACTTGGGTAAGGACAATAGTTCTGTGATGGTAGTATGTATCCTTTCACCTGAAAGGGTAAGGATTTTCCTGGCATCTCCAAGAAGGGTTGAGAAAAGTGTTTGTCTGAGATTCTAGAAAGTAGGATATTATGGAGTAGATCAATTTATAGTCTGCAATCGTGTTTCAATTTAGCAGAGTGTAAAACTGATTCAGTGTACTGTACTTGCATAAACTGTCCACAGATGATAAAGTCAGGCAGTCTGGCACCATCTTGTATTATATTGTCATCATCGTCATCATAAGCAAATATCAGTTTGGCTAATAGTTTTACATTGCACCCAACAGAGTACTGATAGTCATGTGGGGGATACATGTGCACAGGTGCCAACTAGCTAATATACTGGTCATTATATTGTGGGCATAACAATAATTGCCTGCATGAAGGTATTGGATACCTTTTCAAATAGCACAAACACTTGTGTAACTTCCCCCAAGTATTTTGGTCACATTAATGGATGATTTACGCTAGGAAATGGCCTGAAAAATGTGTCCCTATTGTTTCTACTGGACATCTTGGTGGCCATGTTAATAATATCATTATAAGACACCTATCGAGGACAGATCTTGAAGATGTGGTTTTATGATGTCTATGGTTTCCCTGGAAGAATATGTTCAGATGGTAGTGTCCTTTGCAACAATGGTCTATGGTATACCTCATGGAATAAGATCTCCTTGATCTGAGGCTGTTCTTTCCTGGAAAAGCATATTCTCTTAGACTCAGATTTACAGTTCAAGTGAATTTCTGGGTTTAAACCTGGATGCCCACATCTGGCCAGTGACCAGCAGTACATTTGCAAAGTTGACGCTTGGGTGCTGAACTTTTTCCTGGAGGTGTCATATTTGGCCATGGTGATGCAGACCTTCATTAAACAACAATCAGATTACTGCAATATGCATGAAGGTGCTTTAAAAAGTTTTTGGAATCACAGAGGGAATGCTCACTGCCTCATTAAAACAATGCCATTGGGGACCAGTCTGTTTCTATGTACAGGCCCAAGTGTTTGTTATTATCAATAAGGCCCTGTCTAATTTGGGACCAGACTAATTTTAATATCTTATTCTTCATTACAGATCTCTCTTTGTTTTAAGTTCATAGCAGAAAACACTTCTTTGGCTCCACCATAGGGAAAATAACATTTTCAGTCAGGCAGGCCATTGGTGCTCAGATTAGCTGGTAGGCCACTAGTCAAGCCAAGGTCAAATATTCATGTCTTAACAGAGAGCAAGTCCAAAGGACAGTTGATATAGATGAAAGTTTAAATACTCCCATTATGAGCAATGTGGAGCAGCCAGCACACGGATTGATTGATTGATTTGTATCCCACCTTTCCCCATGAATGGTCCTCAAACTGTAGGCTGATTAACTAACCCAACTGTGCATTAACTGAATTATGTGGTAATAATCAGTATTTGATACTGGTAATGCACACACCATGCATCTTTAAAACAAACGTTTTTCATAATTAAAGTGCCATGAAGGTAAAGAGACAAGATTTGTCCTCTTCTTTTGGGACTGACAAGCTTTAGTATTTCAGATTTCAATTTCCCAATTGTTTAAATCACTGCCCATGATTTAAAACACCAATAGAATTCCTTAAACGTTGTGAATCTGTATATGATTGGAATGAATGGAACCACATTCCACAAAGCATGCAGACAATGACAGATTGCTAATCACAGGATTAAATACAAATATATATGATCATGTAAATGTGGCAATGTAACTCTGGAGAAGTAATTAGAAAAGACACCTCCTAGTTCAGTATCCAACTGCAAGCCAACAGGTTAATAGTAGCATCACAGCATTACATGAACAAAACAAAAGAAGCAGAGAAATCTCTGACACCCTAAGAAGAAAAATTACAACTTGGGAAAACTCATGCAAGTTCAGCAGCAGTGAGAAAGAAGAGACATAATACTCATCTGCCTGGATATCTGGTAAATATTTTTAACTCTTGTTTTGAGAGACTGGGATCCTATTACATATCAAATTTATATTTCTATAAGCAATAAACATACTAGATGTCTTGAGAAAAACAGAAGAATGTTTTAATTTAAATGACTGAAATCCTTAGGACCAAATCTTATTCATTATCATGAATGAAATTTCATATCATTTGTTCAGTGGGAATTGCCCTCAACAGGACTTAACTGGTCCCCCCCCCTCTTTTCTTAATGGAAAACTAGGTACATTACAGATTCAATTTAAATACACATTCAGAATGCTGCTAATATGGATTAAAATAAATTTATAACAGTATTTATTGGCAATTTTGTAATGGAGTTTGGAAAGTACTGAAATGACTTGTCATCTTTCACAAATAAGAACTCTTTTGTTTTGAGAATCAGTGTCAAGAGTCATGTTTAGAAATATCCTATGTGTGTTCAGCTCTTGAAATACATGCATTTTTTAAAAGAAAACATGTGAAAATTTATCAATTCTCATTTGTTTAAGTTATAAAAACTGAATTATAAGTTGAAAATGACCCAGCAGTGTGATGCTCCAGAAAAGAAAGCAAATCCTATTTTAGTCTTCATTAATTCTGCATTATGCAAAGGTATCTTGCAGCACCTTTGAGATAAATTCTGCATTATGCAAAGGTATCTTGCAGCACCTTTGAGCTCTGTGAAAGAAGTTGTAGAAAGAAGCTTTTATAGACTTTGTCATTTTCTTCAGATGCATGATATGAACTGATGACCCCAGAGGACCTTTATGAATGAATGTATGAATATCCATGGAGTGGATATAGACTGTGTACAGTTTATACAGTCTATAAAGATCTTTCCTGGGCATCAGTTCACTCCATGTATCTGAAGAAGTAGACCAAATTTATGAAAGCCCATGCTACAACCTCTTTCACACAGGGCCAAAACAGACGGCTCTAAAGGGGCAGCATCATGCCGCCCCTTTGAGCGCTGGGTCAGGGCCATGACAACCACACTCTGTGGCCCCGATCTGGCTGTTGCTGGCTAAAAAGAAGACGGCAAAATGCCACTCTTTTTTGAGCTGGCAAAAGGGTGCTCTTTCAGCCACTGCTGCAGCCTTGCAGTACTCCTGCAGCATGCGGTGTATAAATGCCATGCCGCCGGAGTGTCACAACAGTGCCTGCCATCTGATTGGGTGGGTGGTATGATGCCAGCTTGGGAGTGTCATTGGGTTTTGCATTATCTAAATAAACACCACACCCTCACTCTACCTCCAAGCTGGCCTGTTTGGGACCACAGTCAGTCTCAAAGGTGCTGCAGGACCCTTTATATACTGATAGTCTTGACTAACACGGCTATGTCTCTTAATTCGGCACTAGTCAGGCCTCATCTGGAGGACTGCATTCAGTTCTGGGTGTCTTATTTTTAGGGTATAGACAAATTGGAGCAGGTTCAAAGAAGGGCAACAAGGATTGTAAGTATGGAGAACAAAACATATGAGAAAAAGTTGAAGGTGTTGAGCATGTTCACGACATGATAGCACTCTTTAACTATCTAAAATGCTGTCATGAAGATGGGGTGCTGGAGGGGGCAGGTTTGTAGGATGAGGTCTCCTTATTTTAAGTTACAGGAGGGTGGATTTTGATGAACATTAGAAGGAACTTCTTGAGTGTAAGTGTGGTTGTGAGATTTTTTCCTTTGGAGAACTTGAAAAAGAGGTTGGACAGCAACCTGCCAGAGATGCTGTAGCTTGAGATCATGCACTTAGTGAGGGGTTGAACCTGGTGGCCTATGGGACTCCTTCCAGCTCTATGGCTCTATGATTCTAGTCCAACACAATGAGGTCTGGATGGAAATTTTTTTTGTTTAATTTATTTTTCATTAGTTTCTAAAGACCTGAAATTAAATACTAGGGAAGAATGTCTACAGGTTACACAAAGGTTAAAGGAAGAAGCAAAAACAGAGCAATGAACTGTATAGAAATAGAATGGATTTATTTATTTTTTGTTCTTTTTCAAAGCTGCTCCTTTGGAAGGGTGGGAGAATATCTGAACGTTTCATATCATTTGGGTGGAAAGCTGCAAAGTAAAGGCAGCAGAATGCTTGCTGGCTCTACTGTTGAGACTGTTGTTGCTGTTGTTGTTGTTGTTGTTGTTGTTGTTGTGTGACTTCAGGTCATTTCTGATTTATGGTGATCCTAAGGCAAACCTATCAGAGAACTTTCTTGGCAAGATTTGTTCAAAGGAGGTTTGACCTTGCCTATCTCAGAGGCTGAGACAATTTGAGTTACCCAAAGCCACCTAGTGGGTTTCCATGACTGAGTGGGGATTCAAAGCCTGTCTCCAGAGTCATAGTCAAACAGTCAAACCACTATTTTGTTGTTGCTGTGTGCCTTCAAGTTACTTCTGACCCTAAGGTTAACCTACTGTGTTGGATTTCTAAGACTGATGGATAACTGGAAATAATTTGAAAGAAAAAAAGTGGGGGGTTAGAAGCAAAACTTTAAAAAAGAACTCTAATGAAGAAACTGAAACCACTTTAAAATGCATACCTGTATATGTGGGCATGCTAGATTCTTTTAAGCTAATGTAATTCCAAGGATAGTAATGTACTGAATAATTATACCACTAGTATACTTGGTCATTCTGTTTCAGGAAGGAGTCATACATAGAGAAGCTTCTGTATGCATATTCCTAGATGAATGAGAAATCACCCACATAAACAGATACTGCATTCATGGCTCCTCATCTTTCTCCACCACCTCCATCTCCAACTGTACAAATGAGGAACCAAATATAGCACTGAACAGTTTAAAAAAAAAGGTTTAGGAAAGAACCTCTGAAGTTATGTAATCTCATGGACCAGCAAATTTCCCCCCATTGTACCAGGGCCTGGTACCATATCTGCACAAAATTATTACCATACTTGCATAGTTTTCTAGATGTGGATAGGCAGCTGATGGCTCATGAGCTGACACTGGTCCCCAGGCTACCTGTTTGAATAGCAGTGGGTTGGGAGATATTAATATTCTCCTTCCCTTCCCTCCTGACTGCTTGCTGCTCCTTTTCTGTTGGGCCAGGTTTGGAAAAAGTGTGGCCTCTTGGACCAATGTGTGCTGAGCTCTTTTTTCTTCACTTGAATCCATCTGACACACTCCACATTGCCTATTCCCATTTTGGGTTGATTTGTCATGAAAATTTACCATTAGTCACCTGAAGTACAGAACTGGAATGAAGGTGACATTACTTTTAATTGATCACACCAGAGTGATGGTGTGGATCATAAGAAGTATAGTCTCTCCCTGCTCTACTTACTTCTTGTTCATAAATGAATCAAGGCAGATACCTGAACAAAAATCATATGTGTCTAGGGTAAAGATGAAGTGGCGTGGACCAATGCAAGTCCTGCTACCACATGTAGGCTCCTTTTCTGCACATTTAGTGAGGTGGTCTTAAAAGTGAGATGGTCTGAAACAGATTTCTTGGATGGCACTTCAAAGATTTCCCATAACTGGGAATCCTTTAAAAATGAGTCTCTGTGTAGGAAGAAGGGGATAGGGCTTGTATATTCACCCCCACACACTTGCAGGTCCAGACAAAGGCTTGAACAGGGCTTTTGTGTGTGTGCAACAAACAAGCCACTTTGCATGAACTAGTCCGATTACCTTTAAGATGTAGCTATTATGAAAGGTAGATGACATTTCCCAACATGCATTAATCCAGAAAAATTGCTAAAATAATCACCAACATTATTTCTTTCAAAAGTATACGAAACAATGTTGAGCAACTAATGTGAATGAAATGCTAATTTCCATTCTGAACATACATTTCTAGTCTTGTAATTAAAAATTTTTTTTTAAATGGTAGAAAAATCACTTGAAAGAATTATAGTTACAAAATAGTCAAATATGCACCTGACCTATGGAACTTGTGATATTAATAGCTTCTGGAGTTCTGGAAATGCTGTGCATAGAAGACAGATCTAAAATGTTGAGACAATATGTCTTAATGGGCTAACTCCAGTGTTTGCCTCAACTAGAGCAGTCCATTTTAAATGAATGAGACTTCTTAGACAAAACTTATGGAAATCTTGTGTATTTCATCTAATTAATTCTGTTTCAGAATATCATTGGATTTAGTCTAACATGTTTACCCACTTACCTACTTGCATCCTGAAATTATTTTTCCTGTTGTGTATAACACCAGGCCAAATTCTCCTTAATACTATTCTGCTGCACACATGAACATACAACAGCTATTAGGAAGGCACAGGTTAGGACACATCAATTCAAAATAACTGTTTTTAGTATCTAAAATGTTTTGTTCACTATAGCTGCAGAAATATCCCTATTAATGTCTGGACAATATTTCAGCCTGTTTTTAATTTATTGAACAAGTAGCATGTTCTCCATTTCAGTGCTCCTCAAGCATAGCCTTCACAGATCTCAGGAACAATTCACTCCATGTGTTTTTGTCTCCCTGCTTGTGTATCAGTTGTAGGAATCTCAGGAATAAATTAGTATTTTCCTGAATGGTTCTAGGACAGTCTATGGATACTGCTCCAAAAACTTGGAATCCTGTATGATTTCATCTCAGTTTGGTCTCACAAAACTGCTACTGGATTAAGTTTGAACAAAACAATCACTCTGGATTGTACAGTGGAAGTACAATGAATGGTACTGCCCTAATAGCAGTGATATAAATTAGGTAAGAACAGTACTCAGTGTTTGTAAACTGCACGCAGTTATTGGACAGGAATGTCATCTTAATTACTTAGAACATGCTATTCTAATTATTTTAGTAATAAATTCCAGGTGTATTATGAAACAGTCATTTTAATAAACTGTTCTATTGTTTCAGTAAAGGTTACAACTTCCCCACATTTTGCAAGCAAGGTGTTTTCTAGATGTGAAGGAAACACATGGTTGCTTCCATACTTGCCAAACAGCCCATTCAACATGCAAATGTAGCCCAATGGACATGATTTTTAAGGTTAATTGTTCTGAAATTACTTTCAAAAATATTGATTTAATTACTGCCAAAGTTTATTCTCTTTTTACGTAATGTCAGAAGTTAAGGTTGCAATTTGTTCAAATCAGCCCCTTATTTCCCACGAGCTGTAGCCATTGCTAATTGTTCAGATTCAATTGCTCTGCCAGATAACAGACTCATTTGCTGCTCAAATGTTCCACATTTTCCACAACAGTCCTCATTCAAAGACATAGCCATGTTAGTCTGGATAATCAGTATGCTAAGGGATCTTGTAGTACCTTTGAGACTAACTGAAAGAAGTTGGTAGTATGAGCTTTTGTAGACTTCAGCCTACTTCCTAAGAAGCAGAGAAAGTAGGTGCAAATCTACAAAAGTTCATGCTACCAACTTCTTTCTTTCAGTTGGTCTCAAAGGTGCTACAAGATCCCTTTGCATACTAAGTCTCCATTGTCCTTCAGAGAGCAAACCTCTCCTAAATAGTTGTCAAACGCACTACGCTATATTAATGGGGGGTGGGTGGATGGGGTTGCTGTTCCAGGGTTGCTCACCAAGGCTGGTTACATACCGCTGAGAAGGGGTGGTCTGGCTCCGCCTCCGCTTGCAGTGTCCGGGAACCGCAGCCTTTAAACCGCGTGGCTCCTGGATGCTCCGAGGAAGGAGCGCGAAAATCACGCTCCTTCCTGGGCCCCGGAAAAGACGCCGCAAGGCGCTAGTCGTGCACTCACGGCATCACTTCCGGGGCGCGACGTGCGGATGCAGAGCATCCATTACGTCAAGATGGCGACGGCCGTGTGGAACGGCCGCCGCCATTTGTTACGGACTCAGTCCATGCTAGGGTTAGGGGCGTCTGGAAGAGATGCCCCTTTCTAACCCTAGCACGGACTGAGTCCGTCCTAGGGTGCCCGTTTGTAACGGGCCCAAGTCAATTTTATATACATCACATGAGTGAGACCATCCCAAACATACCCTCCACATACAGTGAAAATCTCTCCAGCCATTTTCAGGTGATATTGTAACAAGCATACAAGTGAACATAAACTTAATTTTATTTGATTAAAACACACAGTGTACACGGGGATGTGTTATAAATTTAGGCATCACCATCTTATCCAGTTTGATTGGATGTGATTTCAAATCAAATTAAAAATGCAGCATTATATATGTTTGTTCCACACAACATAGTAAGAGAGAACTGAGCCTATCCCTCCTCCTAGGATAATGAAAAAGAATATGCATTTAATCTATAATAGGGTGAGGAAAGTGACATTCTCTCCCCCCATTAGGTTTTTTTTAATGGGTGCACTGAGATGAGTGGCCCCATGGAGAGTCAGTGCAGCCTCTCAACCCCTGGCAATTGCATTTATTTATTTGTATTAATCTCTGGCAGTTGCCTACCTCTGCTTCATAAATTTTGTAAAAAATTAACATTGCCTGCAATGGAATAGAAAACTTATTTTAAGTTACAGAAGAATGTGATGTCTCAACATGAAAGGAAATTATGAATTTTACTCCCACAGGACAGGAGGGCAATAGTTTTGCTTCTGCACACAGATAAGAACAGTCAACTGGTGGGCAAAGCCAAAGGAAGTAGAAGCCAGGATCAGAGATGCCAACTCCTATGGATCTCTGTTCCCCTCTCCCTCTCACAGCTACCCCCTCACCTCAAACACTCAAACACAGACACACACCTCCCATATCTCAAGATGTATGAGATTATCTCTTCCTGTTCTCAGTGGCGAGAGCCAGCATGGTGTACTGGTTTGAGTGTTGGACTAGGACTCAGGGAGACCAGGATTCAAATTCCTGCTTAGCCATGGAAATCTATTGGGTGACCTTGGGTAAGTCACTCTCTCAGCCTCAAAAGAAGGCTACTGCAAATCTGCTTTGAAGAAGAGCCCTGGTGACACAGTGCTTAAATGCCTGTACTGCAGCCACTCACTCACCAAACACAAGGTTGTGAGTTCAATAGCAGCTGGGGGCTCAAGGTCAACTCAGCCTTGCATCCTTCTGAGGTCGCTAAAATGAGTACACAGCTTGTTTGGGGCAATTGTCTTACACATTGTAAACAGCTCAGGGAGTGCTTAAGTGCATTGATACGTGATATAGAAACGTAGTTGCCATTGATATTGCTATTACTGTTTTTAAAAAATTGCCAAGAAAACTCCATAATAGGGTCACATAAGAGGCTTATCATATGCATGTTAATTCAGCTTACCTCTATCCTGTTTAAAATTTAATCTGGGTGGTATCCTGATGTTATTAGATGGTTCTCACCACCAGATTTGCCACCCAAATACAGCCCGTGTCCATCCTTGCTTCCAGAGCTGCTCCTCCCAGCTCTTTTTGGACCCAGCAGTTTTCTGAGTTAAGAAAATAGTCGCCAGAGCAGCTCTGGAAGCGGGGATGGACCCAGGCTGTATTCAGACAGCAAATTTGATGGTAAAAACTGTCTGATAATATCAGGATGCCTCCCAAATTAAATTTTTAACTGGATGGCGGTAAACTGGATTAACATGCATGCGATAAGCCTCTTATTAGCATAAATCAGGAATGAAGGAAAACAACAACAACAAGCCCAATGTGAATATTTGGGGATAGAAAGGTTTAAACCTCTCCTCCCCACACCCTGAGATTCCGGATGCCTCATTCTTCCTACTTGACTGGTACTTTCCCCAGGACCAACTTGCTCAGATGATGAGGAAAGGTTTAAAAAGGGAGAGTGATAAAGGGTATGAATTTGACATTTTGGAATATGACTGTAGTACCACAATGGCTCTTTCACACCACTGGCATTTGTGCAAATATAGATACTGTGAAAACACTCCCCATCTCCTAGTTTAATAATGTAGCTAATGTTACTTTGTTCTTTCATGCAGGGAAAAAATACAGACGCATCCACTACCATAGGATAGGTATCTATGGCCTCAACAAACCTATCATACATTTTTGGAGAATGGAATGGAATAACCTATTTGGCAGAATGTTTTGTCTTGGGGGTGATATGTTTGTTTCTGGCATCGATAGCAGGTCCTCTCTGGTTCTTTTTCTATGTCTACCTCTCTGCTTTTGTCATCCTGATCTATGAGAAGATCCACAAATTAAAGGGAAAATATGATGTTACATTATATTTAATTCTGGGATATATATGGGACATCTTTGGAAGAGTATGGCATGGTAAGAAAGGCTTTATTTGTTAAAGGTTGTTTTGTGTTGTGTTTGTACTTTATGGCATTGAGCTAGCAACCATTATTTCCTGAAGTCAGCTAGGATGTTATTGTCCAATCCTGTGGATATCTACACAGAAATTATTATCATTGAATTTCAGTGACAATTTTCTATGTTGTTAAAATGAATTATTTTTTTCTGTCCCCAAATGATTCAGGTACTGCTACATTTTACAATGTTCTCTGGGTCTTGCCACAGGTTAGGGCTCCACTTTTGAGTTCTGACCTCAAACACTTATTCTGAAAGTTCTTATGGCAGATAAAGCCTGTCCTTTTATCCTATGGTGATAGACTGTCCTTCTTTTGATGTCTTTAAACAGAGGCAAGATAGACATCTTTCAGGATTGCTTTAGATGTGTATTCATCCATGGGAGGAGGTTGAACAAGATGACCCTTATGAAAGCTTCTAAATCTATGATTCTATTATCCAGCCATTTCTTGGTTAGTCTTTCTGGAACCTCCTGGCTAGTCATCTCCAGATTTCTGAAATGATCAATAAAATGAAGTGGGCCAACAACAAAAATGGGAAACTCTGGAATTGTTTAAGATATTTTAGACTTTTCTAGTGATCACTTCCCTTCTGCTTAAGTAACATAGAGTCTGCCCCTCATATTTGGGGTGTGTATGTGTCTGTTCCAGACCTCCCTGCAGATGCCAAAAATCAGGGGATCCCATGGTTTTTAATGGTGGCAAACCATGTATGTAGCTGCATGCATGCACTGTCATTAGGGACAATGGTTGAGGCCACCTGTGGATGCTCAAATCCACCAATGGTAAGCCCATGGTTGGGGCAGGTGGACTGTATGTATATCAAATATTTTAGTTTGATTTGAGGATACGTTAAATTTTATATATAGGGCTGTATATTAATAGACACATTAGCCCTCTGGGTACAGGCTTAACACACACTGCCCAGCAGCAGTCTTCTCAAGATGTGCACTGAAGAGTTATATATTGTGGCATGTGGAAAGAGTATGCTTCAATGAACCATTACCAGTTATTAATGCATTTGTGCTATTACTCAAAATTGGTATTTTTTTTCATACATGGTTATATAACTAACACCAGACCATTTACTGGGAATGTGTGTGGAAACAATAGCATTGTCAAGGTCCTTGATCACATGTGGTGTTCTGCTTCCATTCTAATGAATGTATGTAGAAAAGAAGTGGAGAAATGGATAGCCAGGCCCCTACAGCAGCCCTAACTAGCATGGAAAATAATGGAATACCAGTGGTCAAGTCCAAAATATTTGGAGAGCTAATATTTGGATTATTATATTTAGATTATAGTTGTGTAATCATGGCATCCTTCAGACCTTGCCATGTTAGAGATTTCAGATTTATAGAGGAACATGGAAGAGATACAGTGTACACAAATAGTGTAAGACTTTGAAAATTCACACATTTGGCTGAACATCTGAGTAAGGCTTAACTCTTTACTGTAGGCATTTTTCAGGAAGTGTAGTTCATTGCCACTTTGTTCCTTGCATCTTTCTCCTGCTAATTAGCTTTGAGTCAGTAGAATATTATTTTGTGCTGTAGCATGGGATAAATATAAAAATTAAAGACAGACACACCCCAAACCCCACATCCAACTACCTATTATATTAGATGCAGCATCCTCCCTCTGTTATGATCTTGGGTCCACTCCCACTATGAGTAGTGCTGGAGGACCTAGAAATGCATACAGGTGTTCTCTCTAGAAATATCTAGCACCTCCAGCACTACTCTATGGTCAACATCCTCCAGACATCATTCATTTCAATAGGGTTTACTATTAAGCCCACAGGTTCAAGTTTCCATGACGAGTCTGGGAATGTATCCCCTATGGATATAGAGGCTGTACTGTAAATATTATTGTACTGACATGGTGGGCCTAGATGTCATAGCTCACTTATACCTATGAATGTTTAAGGGCCAGGCCTAGTCAAAATTGGTGGATTCCACCCCCACCCCAGTATCCCTTGTTATAGCAAAAGTTCTTATGATGCCCTAATTTTTGTCAGTGACATTATTTTCCTTTCCATTTGAAACAGGTTATGAACTGCACGGCATAGAAAATATACCAGAGGGACCAGGACTTCTTATTTATTACCATGCTGCAATTCCTTTAGACTATATCTTCTTTATATCAAGGTTATTTCTTTTGAAGGGGAAACAATGTTATTCAGTGGTTGATCGCTTTGCCTTTAAGTTGCCAGGTGATATAAATTATTTATTTATGTATTCCTTATTTTTCTCCAGGGAATTTTTGGTGCCATCCAAGAGTTTCCCCATCTTAAATGAATTATATCTCAAGAACAGAGCTTCTAAAAGGTCCTTTCTGAACTACAACTGTTACAGAAATCTACCCCTTGTGTGCTCCAGTATAGAGTCTAAAATAGATTGAAAGTAGGATTTTATTGATAGCCACATGCCAGGCAAATGTTATTATTCAAACTGACAATCTTGCACCAAAGGAAACATACCTGACCATTGACAGCAGGTTTAGAAAATCTACTAGGTATACTACAACATAATAGCATATCATAAAAGTATATTGGACATATTTAGCCAATTATGAAACAGCAGTTATTCAGCCATAATGACAAATTAGCAAGTAAACAGCAAGTAAAAACTATTTATGTTGCCCCTTTCCCTTATATTCCAGATTTGTACTGTTATTAATACAAAGTGTCAGTTAGTCAATACTAGGGTTGAAATTGTCAGCGCAACTGCTGGGGTCCAACAACCCTTGTCAGCAACTCAAACGAGTCCTGGGGTAAAATCAGACCCTTGGAGCAGAGCTGGCAAATTTTCCAGAAGCCGAAGCGTGGCTCCAAAGTCCAAGTTGGGATGACAGCAACTGGGTGTCTTCCAGGAACTGCAGCAATGCAGGAACCTCCAGGGACACACAGCATACCGAAGCTGTAGCTTCTTCTGATAAACCACCAGAGAAACAAAAGTCCCCAAAGTGCTCTTTATTCACAGTGCTATAATACAAAACTAGATCTCTCAAACTCCACAACATACCAATCCAAACTTCTACTTCAAACCCACACCACACACTTGCAACTCCTGGGCTTATATAGTCTCCAGACCATGTGGTCTCCCAAACCCAGTGAGTTCAGGTGTGCAGCCATGCCATGTGTCTCCTCTGCAATCCAGACACAGGTTTCATCATCCATGGCTACGTGCACTTGGACACTGAAGTGTCCTTGGCCCAATGAGCTTCAGCTGTGCTAGATCAGCCTTGCCACTCTGCTGAAGGCTCATGGCCAAACACACACACATCAAGCATTTCCCTGTGTGCTGTGTTTTAACCCTTCAAATCCTGACAGAAATGCTCTATAACTGTTTAATTTGCTTTTCCTTGAGATTCATAAGAGCTAAATAACTGAAGTTTAAAACATTTTTGTGGTCAATGGTAGTTTCCTTTGAGCATAGCTCTACCTTAATTTGGGCCTATGCTCACCCTCTGACTTTTCCACATCACAGTTCCCGAAATCCCCTAGCTAGCATAGCCAGTAACCATTTTTATTGGTTTTTTAAAGTACAAATATGAGGGGGGCAGGAGGAGGAGAGGGGGAAAAAGAAGAAAAAAACAAAAGGGAAAGGCATGTATGATAGAAGGATTAGGCATATATACTGATATATGCTGATTAGATTCCACAAAGTACATTTTCTTGATGTTGATGTCTATAAAATAGACATTCCTACATAGCTGAAGCAGTAATACATTTTGGCCATTCAACAATGGATGCTGAATGGTCTTTCCAGCCCTGAAGTATACTGTATTTACTCATGTATAAATCTAAAAATGTTAATAAAAGCAATTGACAAAAAACCCACCCTTAGTGGACTTATCCATGGGTCAATGTAAGTACTGTACTGTAACTTTTATAAATAAAGGAATCACCCTCTAGTGAAAAGCAAGAGGGTAATCTGGCCTGACCCACCTCTATTCCCTCATCCATCCAGCCTTTAGTATGGGAACAAACAGTTATGTCTGCTGGAAGTTCTTTGGCATTGTTTTCCTTTGCTTCATCTTTCAGATCCTTTGATACATGCCCCTAAGTTTTACCATTAACTTATCTACAGGTCATATCAAAATCCATAATTATGGCCCTAAAACCTGACTTTAACTTAAAGATGAGGTTGACTTATAGTTGAGCATGTACTGTAACTCTTTTTGCAACATCAGTGCAATAGCTATTAACAATGTCTAGTCTTTAACAAATCTTGTTTAACATTTAACAAAATGCTTGTGTATTATTTTGTTCAATTTTTTTGCCAAGATAATAGTCCAAAACTCAAAAACTTTTAAAATGGTTCTAGGTCTATTTGATTCTATGAGATGTTTTCTCTATTTTGGTATTACAAGTATTTTTGCTTCTCATCGTGTACTCAGGAGGATGTGTTTTTGTATTACTTCATCCAGGAATTTTCTTAAGGGAATTTATGAGGCATTTGTACTGCATTTTATAGAAAAATATTCCTCTGGCATGTAATATTATAATGTACTGCTTATTAACTATTTTCTTCTACTGCTTTCTTATAGGCCTTACAACTCTGTTGGAGGTATTGTTAATGATGACTGGTACAAAGGATGAATGTCTTTGCATTCTGAAGGAAGGTCATTTGCTGACTATTTCACCAGGAGGAACACGAGAAGCCCAATTTAGTGATGAAACTTATAAAATTCTGTGGGGCAAACGGAAAGGTTTTGCTCGGATTGCCATAGATGCTAAAGTGGTTAGTACTGGGAAACATAAAAGGATGATTTTAAAAAATTGCTCTGGACTGCTGCCTTCAGTCCCTGTATTGGGAGAAAAGATGGATATAAGTAAATAAAATAAAATATAAACAAATAAAAATTTGCTGCTGGATCATGAACCATGTAGCAAAAGTTGAAAATTTTATAATCATATTGATGATAAAATATTGACTTTGTAATTCTAACCTTTTACTAGACCTGTTTTTTTCCCAAAGTGCAATTGTTCTGGCTTTGTAAGTATTGATGACTGGGACAGGCTCCTCTAGTTGATTTCTAATATAGCTGTTGTTCTTGTTTTTGTTGTTGTTGTTGTGCACCTGCAATTTATTTCTGACTTATGGTGATCCTAAGGCCACCATATGGGGTTTTCTGAGGCTGAAACTATGTGACTTGCCCAGGGTCACCAAGTGGATTTAAATGGCTCAGTTGGGATTCAGACCTTGGTCTCCAGAGTCATAGGGGCAGTACAAACAGCACCTAGGGGCGGCATGCAGCCGCCCCTTTACTGGCAGGATCGGGGTCATGGCCACTGCATACTGCAGCCCTGATCCGGCCTCCAGAGGGTGGAAAAAGGAGCCACAAAATGCAGCTCCTTTTTGCGCCCTCTAAAGGGCATCACAACCACGGCGGTGCTGCTTTGTGACTCCCTTTTGCTGCTGCATCATCTAGATGCAGCACCAGGATCACGCCATGATGCCATGCGCCATCTAGAATGGTGTTTGCCATCATGGCACGAGGGAGCGGAGTCATGGCATATAGTGTGCAATTGCTCTGCCATGACTCCACCCACAGGCTGGCACTTTGTGCCCGTCTGTACCGGGCCTTAGTCCATTACTCAGACCACTGGACTACTGTACCTCTTTTTAGCTGTGTTATTTCTCTTTAGATTATTTATTTTTTCTCAGTCACATCCCACTGTCATCTTATAGCTCCCCATGGATCCCCACCCCTAATGTCACCTGGGGGGGCAGTCAAAAGGGCACACTCATCCCTTCTCCTCTGCCGTGGTGGTAGACTCCCTGTGAGGAGACCTTTGCCGTGGTGGCAAACTAAGACTGGGCTTACTTGCCTTTTCTCACCCAGTAGTCAGAGGAGGGCTAAATTGGCTGTCACCCCTCTTCTGGGGTGTCACCCAGATATGGGCCACTCCAGTGCACCTCCCCTACCACTGTAGCTCTCTCTTATTTTCTTCCTCCTAATTTGATGCCTATTCACTGTTTTCCCTCTCATGACCTTTCCTCTGTTCCATATGGAACCGTTGTTCCAGTGGTCATAAAACTTGTTTTTTGTGACTTACTTGTAGATCTCTTCACTTCTTTTTCTTCACTGAAAATTCATTTCCTTCCAAATCATAGCATTATTTCAGCTGCCTTCTCCCTTGGAAGATTTTTATTCTTTCAAGTAAGTCATCAAAGGGGAGATACAGGTCCTTTGCTTTTTTAATTCACTTTTTATCAGTTTCAACTTCTTTCTTTTTCTCTCATTATGTTGGTTTTCTTCCCTTGAGCTTCATGCACTAATATTTTTCTCCTCTTTGCCCCTGTGTGTTGTTGTTATTTATCACATCTATACTACATTAGTAGTGGTGTAGTTTTTTAACTGTTGGACTGTGACTTTGGAGACCAGGTTTTGAATCCCTGCTCAGCCATGGAAACCCACTGTGTGATCTTGGGCAAGTTACTCTCACTCAGCCTCAGAGGAAGGTAATGCCAAACTCCTTCTGAATAAATCTTGCCAATGAAACCCTTTGAAAGGATTGCTTAGGATTACCATAAGTCAGAAACAAGTTGAAGGCATACACCACCAACAAGGGTTAGTTGAATATAGAATAGTTACAAATTCATAACTACACTAAAGAATGCCAGCCATTATTTTCATTTATATCCCATATTTTTCCAATAATGGGACTCTAGGTGGTTTACAAATTATTAAAACCAGTACAGATTAAAAACAGGCAGAAACATTAATCAGTGTATGTGTGTATTTGTGTGTGTGTTATTTTAAAAACAAATAAACTATCTTTAGATTGTTGAAATTAATTTAAAGATTATAATTTTTTAACAAACCAGAAATCTATTAAAAACCTATTGCAGTCAATTCTTAAAAGCCTGAGAACTTAGAAAAGTTTTCACTCACTAGCAGAAGGAGACCAAGAATGGAGCCATTCTAACCTCCCTAGCGAGGACTTCCAAATTCTGGGATAAGCCACTGAGAAGTCCTTCTCCCTTGAACCTACAAAATGTGCCTGAAAAGGCAATAGGATTGAGAGTAAACCCTCCCTTGAAGATTTTAGAGGTCCATATGGATTCATCCTGTGCTGCTCTGCTTATACACAGGATGTATTTATTCCTCATTCCATCACTGCCTAATCCTGAGCATGTGGGGAAACCATGTTTTATTATTTCACCAAACTACCTGATGAGCAATAGAGAAGCTTCTCTGATAATTAAGACTGGACCACAGATTTGTAACTAGTTTACAATTTTCTTCAGTCCCTTAACTGCTGCAATCATTTTTTAAAAAAATTAAAGATGAGGCTGCAATTTCCCCCTTGATTTGATTTCTTTCCTTTTTCTCCCTCACCCCAGCCTATAATTCCCATGTTTACACAGAATGTTCGTGAGGGGTACAGGACTGCTGGAAAAACAGGTAAAATGTTTTGTCTAATGTCTAAGAGTCTTTTGATCTAATTTTAAGAGAAATTGGTCTTTGTCACTAAGGTTTTATGACACAGTGGGCCCCTGATATCCACTGGGATTTGGTTCCAGGACCCCTGTGACTATAAAAATTTGTGGATGTTCAAGTCCTATGAAATAAAATGGCATAGTGAAATCGCATGCCTTCTATGAAATAGAAACATCAAGGTTTGCTTTCTGGAATTTATATCTCTTAAAAATATTTTCAATCTGTGGATGATTAAATTTGTGAATAAAGAATTTGTGGATATGACACATCCACTGTATTCTGTTAGATAAAGGGAAGAGTGTGTGGCCTTTACTTTCACTTTCAACAAGGTAATTTTATCAAGGGGAAAAAGGTTTTGTCCATATGTTCCTTCAGAAATATTTTTTTTACACTTGTATCTTAGAATGAATGTGTTATGTACAGCGCACATGCGGAAAGCAAGCCCTGGTTTTATCAATGGCGTGCAGGAGTGTGCCACCATTGAATACAATAGGACTTGAGGTCCCGTGGTATTTCTCTTATGTGGGGGGGGGGGGGGGCAGACACATCTCCATACCCAGATTAGTGGCCCCAACAATGAGTACCTCCATCTTGTCCGGATTCAGTTTCAGTCTGTTTTTCCTCATGCAGCCCATTACCACATTAAGACATTTATTCAGAGAAGAGAGGCCATCCTTAGTCAATGCTGTAATCTGAGGCATGGAGAGATATATCTGGGTATTATCAGCATACTGATAACACCTTGCCCCATGTCTCCGGATGATCTCTCCCAGTGGCTTCATGTATATATTAAATAGCATTGGGGACAGAATGGCACCTTGAGGGATGCTGGATTTGGGCTCCCTTTTTGAGAAGCAACTGTCCCCAAGCATCACCATCTGCAATCTGCCCGAGTGAAAGGATTGGAACCACTGCCCGTGACTCCCAGTTCTCCCAGGTGTTCCAGAAGGTACCATGGTCGATGGTATTGAAAGCTGCTGAGAGATCTAGAAGTACCAACAGGGTCACACTTCCCCTGTCAATACCCAGATGAAGATCATCCACTAAGGTGACCATAGCAGTCTCAACTCCATATCCTGCCCTAAAGTCTCTCTAAGAGATGTGTTAATAATGTGTCTCAAATGCATCCTTGTAGCATCACCACCTTGGACAACCAGCCATGAAGGGCAAGGATCAAGAGGGCAAGTTATTTTTTTCCCACACTACCAAGGAGCTTGTCGATGTCCTTGGTACTAACAGACTCAAACTGATCCAGTATAGTCTTATTCACAGAGTTGCTGGACACCTCACCTGTCGCCTCTGCTATAATATTAGCATCCAAGTTGGCTCTTATTTGAGAGATTTTATCTGCAAAATGATTGTTTAACACATCACAGCAGGCTATTGTAGAATCTAATAATAGGTTCTGTGAAGAGGAAGAACAGTGGCTGAGGCAGGGGGACAATGGGACTTGCTTTTAAAAAGTAGAAAACATATTTGAAATGAATGATTAATAAATTATTAATATTTGCAATGGAGGGATATGAACAGTGGGGTCTCTCTGGGATATGTATTGGGAGCAGAGACTAATGCTTTCTAACTTTATTCACAATACTGTAGGACTGGAAATGGTGTGGAAAAGTCAGCACCATTACAGCAAGGTCCTATAATGAAATATTCCAACATCTGAGGCTCTTCAGATTATAAAAACATAGATGGTAAAGATGTGCAGTGAAGACTGCAAACATAGGCCTGGTACAGACTGGTGCTATGCGCTGGCCTGGGGTCAATTTTAGGGCTCAGGAGAGCGGAACATCCACACGCTCCTGAGCTCTATTACATACCACGGGTGCCATCATGGCTTGCCCCCATCCATACAGAGCCCGCCATGATGATGTATGTGGGGTACATGTCCAAATGGTGCAGCGCCACATGGACGTCATCAGCATGCACAGCACCCTAAGAAGAATCCACCGAGAGTGGGTTCTTTTTAGAGCTTCCACAGGCCACGCCGTTTGGTTGCTGTGGCCTCCATTGGGAGCAGAAAGGTGCGGCATCTCTGCGCTCCTTTCTCCCCGTCTGTATCCCCTCTTAGATGGCTTCATGCAGGCTAGAACCATCAATGGCTACTAGTCAGATGGTTCTATCTGTTCGTAAGAGGGAGTATGTGTCTGTATATGAGTTGTTGTAAAATGTAGGAGAGAAGGTATGATAACACTTATTTCTGGGTTTGTTGTAACCAGCTGGATAGCCACTGTCGACAAAGCTGGGTGCTCACAGAAGTGGAAAACATTAACACATCCAGTTGGTTGATGGGCAATGCATCCCAGCAGGCCTAGCCAATGTACCCAATAGTGAGGACTGCCAGAAGCTGCAGTCCAATAATATTTGGTGGTGAATGTTTCCCAGCCCTGTTTTATAACATGTACAAACTTAGGATCTATTCTTTCACTTTATAATTTTCTTTCTTTAAACATTAACTTGAAAATTGTCATGTACATGTTGATATATCACTTGACTTTAATCTCACACAGGAATATTGAAAAAGCTATATGAATCTATCCGATGGCCAGTTCTTTTTATATATGGTGGATGGCCAGTCAAATGGCGTACATACCTAGGAGAGCCTATTCCATATGACCCAGATATAACTGTAGAAGAGCTGGCCAAAAAGGTAAGCAAATTCATACCTGAAAATTTAAATCCCACTGCTTCTTCAAATCCCTTTGCAAATTATAATTTTCAGACATTATTTTTACCACTAAAATGATAATGAAATGTTCTAAAATGCAATTACAAAGATTAATTAAACAATTATTTCAGAGCATTTTTGTCAATTTTTTAAAAAAAATCATTAACATGAAAATGATGGACAAAATGATGAGTTAGCCCAAATGACCAAATTAACATGGGATATAAATGATAATCCAATTGAAGATATTTTGAAAGACTGGGAACTGTTTATGGATTTTGTTTAAGCAATATGAAATCTAGTGATGTAATAATCTGTGGCTATGGTTAGTAATTTTGGTAGGATTATCTAGATGGATTCCTCTTCCTTGCCTTCCTCTTGAGGCTGACAGAATGTGACTTGCCCACACTTATCTAGTGGGTCTCCATGGCTGAGTGGGGTTAGTCTCCAGAGGCATAGTTTAGAGCTCAAACCACTACACCATGCTTGCTTCCAGAATTCTAAATACTCCTCTCTAAACTGAACATTTCAGGATTCCATAGAATAGGATGTCAGTTAAAATGGGATCATAGCACTCCAGCTGTGTTGAAAGAGACCTTCTACTTAAATAAAACTTGAATTATGCTTTTTCTTCTCTCAACAGGCAAAGATTGCTCTGCAGAGTTTAATAGACAAACACCAAAGGTGCCCAGGAAGCATAAGAAGAGCTCTGTTGGAAAGATTTGATAATCATAGCTATGCAAAGAATGACTGATCACCTTGAATATTCTATATGGCATGGTCTGCTGAATTTTTAATGGCTATACTTGATTTCTGCTGCCTTACATCAGGAGTGGGAAGAAGCTAGATCAGAATCTACTAGTAAATCTGGGAGATCTGAATTTGATCAACAAGGATTTCTAACTCCGTTGTTTAATAATCCCAGCAACAAAATCCCACAGCTGCCAGCTATTATGTCAGTAAAACAAAGAATGTCAGAAGCTGAAAATAAAAGCAAGCAGAAACAGGGTTTTGCATGTAAAGGGGTCTCCCACATTTTTTTTCATTCAAAACATATCTTTTACACCTGACTCTGATTGGTGGCTATCAGACTCCACAAGCCAGATGCCCATCTGTCCGTATTTTCTTATAATCTTGCTGTTTTCATAGAATTTTAATTGATTTTTATTTTAACATTTTGATACTGGTCTGTTTTCTACAACTGATATCTTGGAAAGGTGGATTGGTATGGAAGAAGTTTACTAGCTAAAAGCATTATGAAAACAATGCTTTTTGCATTCAGGAAAATAATAATGCCAGGTTAAAAAAGTATTATATAAATATATGTGTTGCTGATAATAACAGCTTCATAGTTTGCTGATTATATAATTAATAAAGTAGCATGTATAAATGCAGAATTCCTAATTTTTGTCTTAGTTCATCAACAAGCATTTTACATAGATCAGCACGGCCCCACAAGTATCTATTATGTCTTAACCCTCTTTTCAGCTTCTGCACACTATAGTTCATTTTATTCAAATAAACATAATATCAATCTAGCTAGAACCATTTAGCATTATGCCTGAAAAATCTCTCTCTTTCTTTATAATTTTTCCACTTAGCATTTCATATAACAAGGAGAGGAATAAACAGAAATTGCATAGAGCTCATTCTTATCTTGCCTTTGAAATAAGGATACATCAAAATACGTTATGACTGCAACAGAAAATAGATGCTGATGATTAGTGCTCCAAAATTCTGTACCAGTAACATAATACTGGTATGGCTACCTAAAGAGTGTAGGCCAATATTAAGAGTGCACTCTCCTTTTTATTTTTCCTTGTGTTGTTGAATTTGAAAATTCGAATGAAGTTGGAGTTGTAAAATCGAAGGCTTTCATGGCCGGCGTCCATAGTTTTTTGTGAGTTTTTCGGGCTATGTGTCCATGTTCCAGACAATGAGCACTATCAAGCAGACATCAATTGTCTTTTGTAGACCCTCCACCCTGAAGCCTGTCATTAGCAACAAAAAGAATACACATGCAAATCACTCCTGCCTTTCCAGGTCACACATTATATATACCCAAGTCCTTTCCAGGCAAACATTCTCTGAAGATGCCAGCCACAGATGCTGGCAAAACGTCAGGAAGAAACTTTTCTGGAACATGGCCACATAGACCAAAAAACCCACAAAAAACTATGAAGTTGGAGTTTCATGTGACCTAACTGGCTTCACAGATTTGCAGACAATGCAAACCATTCTCGGCTGAAACAGTTAAGGCTTACTACTAGACCTATGTCGTCCAAGTTCCCAAATCTCTTTCAGACAGCTCACACAGTGCATAGGAGTTGCATAGGCGTTGTTAACTCCCCATAACTTCATTGTTCACTATTAAATTCTCTTGGTATTAATAGAAACTTGCGAGGGGCAGGGAGGAATAAATTTGTGGTGTAGAATCAAAAGAGGAGGAGAGGAAATGAGGGATAAATGGATTAAAAGACAATGATAACGTTTTCCTAATTTTGAAAGGAATAGACACGTTAGTCTCTTGCAGCAGAAAAAGGAGGAAAGAGGAAAAGGGAGGACTAAGGGGAGAAACAGACAGCCCCTTTGCAGCATCTTCCTGGCAGCTTGGGGGCATGTTGTTTAGACGACGCATGCCCCCAAGCTGGCAGGAAGCTGCCATAAAGCCACCCACTTGACCACATTGTAGGCAGCTTTGCGGCACTCCAGCAGTGCGGTGTTTATACGCAGCACGTCATAGGAGCACCACAAAGCTGCAGTGGCAGCAGAAAAGCCAGCTTTTTGCTGGATCAAAAAGAGCGGCTTTCTGCTTCTTCTTTTTGGGCCAGCAAAAAGCTGGATCAGGGCCATAGCACATGGTTGCCACGGCCCCAAGCCAGGGTCCTCTGTTTCAGCCCTAACTAGTTTTTATTTTAGCATGAATTTTTATGGATACAAAGCCATTTTTTTAGATGCAATAAGAAGTCCCCCCCCCTTCTCAAGTTTTATTATGTTAAATTGCGTAGAGGGTCCTTCTCCGGGTACTTTGATAAATACTGTGACTGTGTTTGTCAGCACAGTATGTGTCCCCTTGGTCTTTATATGATCTTTCTGCCTTGCATAGAGAAGTTGCTTTGGTTGTGTCTTTCCCTGTATACATCAGGAGATGGAAGTACGGGTGGAGGGTTGTTACAAATCTTCAACATGGAGAGACAGGATTGACATTGCTAGTATGAAGAATGAGGCAACCACACCAGGCAGATGGCAGGAATTACCACACAATAGTAAATATTTTGCAGAAGACTGACAACTTGGACTGTTATGTAAAAAGGAGGAAGGGAGGGGAGGGAAAGTGGGAAATGGAATGTGGCAGCACCTTTAAAACTACATTTTAAGACTAAATATTTTAGCATGAACTTTCATAGATAAGCCCATTTCTTCAGATGCATTACACAGAAAGCCTCAGATATAAAGTATATTTATACAAATGTAGGAGTAGTATAGAATAGGATCCAGAAAGATGCAAATTATGCTCCTTACTCTAAATTTTCAAATGCTATGTGAGGTTATGCAAGTCTTTCAGATCTTCACTATGGTCAGTTAGTATTGATTTGTGAATGCAATATACATGCTTACCAAGCCAGTTTCCCTAGGTTGAAAATTATCTCTGAAAAGTTTCTGTCTGTTATACGTGCAGTACCAATGACTTTTGAATTAATATATGCAGTATTGATCCATACATGCCTAATACCCATAGCTGGACCACAAGCTGACTAGACTGAATAAGCAACAGGTGTATAACCAAGAAACTATTCTCCAAGACTATTCTCCCACTACAGTTGTTGTTTGTACCTTCATTTCATTTCTGCCTTATAGTGACCCAAAGATGAGCCTGTCATGGGGTTTTCTTGGTAAGATTTGTTCAGAGAGGGTTTGCCATGTCCCTGAATCTGAGAGAGTGAGACTTGCCCAAGGTCATCCAGTGGGTTTCAATGCCCATGTTGGGAATTGAAACTTGGTCTCCAGAGTCATAGTCCAACACTCAAACCAATACACCATGTTGGCTCTTATAACGTCAAATAATAACACTGGCTGTCTTCCTTATAAAGGTAGAGGTAGTCTCTTAACATGAATGTCTAGTTGTAACCAACTGTAGGATGTGGTGCTCATCTCCATTACTAAGCTGAAGAGGCAGTGTTGTCCAAGGACTACTCTGGTGGTCGTGTGGCCAGCCTGACTGCACCAAACACTGTTACTTTCCCACCAAAGTGGTACCTATTTATCTGCTTGCATTTAAATGCTTTTGAACTAAGGCCTAGTACAGACTGGTGCTTTAGGCCAGCCTTGGGCCAATTTTAGAAATCCGTAGGGATGGGTGTCCATACACTCCCAGCCCTACTTTCTGCACCCGTGCATCTTCTTGCCATGCCCCCATCTACATAGGGCACCATGATGACGTCCATAAAAAGAAGCTGCCTAGAGTGGCTCCTTTTTACGGAGTGTGTCAGTGCTGCGCTGTGCAGTTAACGTGGCACTGATGAGGGGCAAAAAATGGGCAGGATGCAGCCACATGTCTGCATCCCCCCTAAGTTGGCAGAAGCTGAGACTAATGACAGGAGCTCACCCCATTATGCAGCATTTGGGCCTTGAACTGCCAACCTTCTGATCTTCTAATCATCAAAATTGGTATCTTATCCACAGAGCTCTACCACATCCCAACCTGTCTTCCTTATAGGTGTTTTAAAAAATATTATTCAGAGATAATTGCTTGAAAGACTTGAGGTACCTGAATGCTAAGCGTTAATATTTAAAGGGTATTCAAAAATAAGAACTAATTATGCAGATAAACAACTTAAAATTTTCCTCAATTTTTTTCCTTAAACAATAAGAACATATGACATGAGGCATAAGAAATACTAAATATTTTCATATTGTTGCTTTATATTATTGATCTGGTGAATAGGCTTCAACATGGAAACAATGATCTTAATGTGAAGTTGAAGGATTTCATGGCTGGTGAAATCACAGTTGGTGAAATCAAGACTCAGAAAATGCAAATGAAAACCACCCAAGGTGAGGATCATTAATGGATCATTAATTAAATGGACATCCTAAGGCCTTGCTATTTAACAAAAGAACAATACAGATTTACATGTAAATCACTTCCTCTCAACCAACAGTATAGATACCCCACTGTCTTCCATGCCAGCATTCTCTGAAGATGCCAGCCACAGGTGCTGCCAAAACATCAAGAATAAACTCTTCTAAGTCACAGCCTCATAGCCTGAAAAACTTACAAAAAACTAATTATCTTAATATTCACAAAAGAATTAAGACACTATGGCCTGATACAGAGAGCCAAAATAAAGCTGCTTCGAGTCACTTTGGAGATATGGTGTTTCAATGATGCATGCTTCCTAAGAGTCTGGAAGCTTCACCAAAGCTGCACTCCAGTCCTTAGGAGTGGAGTGTGGCTTCGGTGCAGCTTCTGGACTCTTAGGACGCATGTATCACTGAAACACCATATCTCCAAAGTGACTCGAAGCAGCTTTATTTTGGCTGTCTGTATAGGGCCTTTATGTACTATACCTCCCTGGTTTTAGAAGCTAACTGTTGCAATGATGACTGCATATGAGAATCTTCTTAGAATTGCATCAGTGTTGATTTCAATGTCAGGTGTGTTCACAGAGTAATAATAGATCAATCAGCTGTCCATCTCACATTGGGAACATGCACATTTGACAGCAGAGGAAGATATGCTAGTTATGACTGAGAAGTGCTTTCAACCTAATGGGGATGACTTGCCACATGTTCAGTGGAAGGTGCGCTTCCCTAATATCCAAAGTTGAATTTGAACTGGCCTGAAATAGCTTAGTTCCCATCTTTAAGATAAGCAAGTTGGTATGAGTACTGTATGTAAACTGTCTGTACATTGTTTTTTGTGGGTTTTTCAGGCTATGTGGCCATGTGCTAGCAGAGTTTCTTTCTGACGTTTCGCCAGCATCTGTCTAAGACCTAGTTATGATGACAGAGCTCCATTGTTGTAGTTATTTCTGCCAATGCCATCTCCAAAAACCTACCTCTTAAGCCAGGCAGTGTTTTGCAGATCAGTGGATGGGAAATGATGTCTGCTGTCCTTTCCCAGCTCTGGTGTGCATTGGTACATGTAGCCGGAGAGGCCCCACAGTGTCTCACCTCAGCTGCTTGTCTCAATGTGTCCAGTGACCATGTGAGTGCTGCTGTCATCTCATTTCCCCAATACTCCGATTTACAGTCCTTTGAAACTCTTCAACTGGGATACTGTCTGGCTTAAAAGGTAGGGTTTTGTGATCCTGTTTGGTCATGAATGATCATAAACATGAATCTCAAACATTATGAGATCTCAAATCTGGCTTACAATCTTGTAAACTTTGGACAGGCTGCTATAATCAAGAGCCATAAAATACAGAAACCTTTACTGTACAAATGTATAACCCATTTAACAACAGTAAGATGAAGTACCAAAAACTTTTGAGCATCATAGCCAAATATAGGATTTCTTGAAGGAAGACAAAAAATATTGCTACTTATGGATATCCATTACTATTCAAAAATATTTGAATAAAATATAAATTTAATTCAAATAACAATGTAACAATTTAAACAACAATCATTAAACAACAGTACTTTTACAGTACAATTTAAACAATAGTACTTTAGTGGCAAATAGTAAGAGCTGTTTTAATAGCTGCTATTTACTCAAAGGTTACTATTTGTCTCTGGTGAAGAGCTAACAGTGACATGCTTCGCAATCCATACTATGATTAATTGAACTATTTGTGCAACCCCCTAATCCAGTAAATTGATTCTATTAGCACAACACTTCTGCAAGTTGTTCCCTGAATAACTGCATTTGTTGTTACACAAGGGTTTTTTTTTAAACAGCTCATTACAAAATCTCTGGATTTAGCAATTGCAGAACTGCTAGTGGAACAACACCACGTCTTATTTTCTGCAATAATACATACTGCATACAACTATCATGTTTACTCAGAAACAATGCTGAAAGGTCTGGAAACCATGCCCTATGAGGAAAGACATAGGGAGCTGGGGATGTTTAGCCTGGAGCAGAGAAGGTTAAGGGGTGATATGATAGCCCTGTTTAAATATTTGAAGGGATGTCATATTGAGGAGGGAGCAAGCTTGTTTTCTGCTGCTCCAGAGACTAGGACCCAGAGCAATGAATGCAAGCTCCAGGAAAAGAGATTCTACCTCAACATTAGGAGGAACTTCCTGACAGTAAGAGCTGTTCGACAGTGGAACAAACTCCGTTGGAGTGTAGTGGAGTCTCCTTCCTTGGAGGTCTTTAAACAGAGGCTGGATGGACATCTGTCAGGGATGCTTTGATTTAGATTTCCTGCATGGCAGGAGATTGGTCTGGATGGCCCTTGCAGTCTCTTCCAGTGCTATGATTCTAAGACCTTTTTTTTTTTTTTTAAAGATCTACTGCTGAGTTGGTAAGCATAGCATTGCTGCTTCTGACACCATTACAATATTGCTGTACCATCTGTTATATAACAAATATGCAAACAGAACATAATGAAGTGCTTCAGCTAACCGTCCATCATTTTTCCAGAGTGAGAATATCAATGTGGATCATCTTCATTTAAAGTACAACTCCCAAAGTTCTTTCTGGGTCTCAGTAAGAACATAAGAAGAACCATATTGGTCCAGATCAAAAGGCATATCTTTTCAGCTTTCAAGTTCCCATAGTGGTTGATCAGATTCATTTCTTGGCAGGCCTCAAAATACAGTTGGCTTTCAGTATCTATGAGGGATCTGTTCTGGACTATCTCACAGATACCAAAATCTGTGGATGCTCAAGCCCGTGTTGCCCTCAAAAGCAGCGTGTACATGCAGCTGCAGTCCATTAGGGATAGCCCCCATTCTCCCATGGTGGCACATGCATGTAGTCGTGCCACCACTAGGGACAACAGAATTAATAATGATAATAATAATAATAATAATAATAATAATAATAATAATAGGTTTTATTTATATACCGCCCAATCACTGAGAATCCGAGCGGTTTACAACAGAGGGGATAATAGACGGTTCCCTGCCCTCAGGCTTACAATCTAAAAGACACGACACAAAAGGAGAAGGGAATGGTGAAGGGGGAGGGAATCAGGTCCAGCAGTTATTCTCTCCCTCTGAGGCCTGGACCAAGGCAGATGGACCAGAGGGAGGGCTCTTCTTCGTCAGGCTAGCCCTGGTGGAACTGGGCCAGCCTATTCTCTCCCTCACAGGCCGAAAGATGACAGTTATGGAGGGAGGAGTCTCTATCTTCAGGCTAGCCCTGATGACGCTGGGCCAGCCTATTCTCTCCCTCACAGGCTGAAAGATGACAGTTATGGAGGGAGGAACCTCTATCTTCAGGCTAGCCCTTGATGATGCTGGGCCAGCCTGTTCTCTCCCTCACAGGCTGAAAGATGACAGTTATGGAGGGAGGGGCCTCTGTCTTCATGCTAGCCCTGATGATGCTGGGCCAGCCTATTCTCTCCCTCACAGGCTGAAATATGACAGTTATGGAGGGAGGAACCTCTATCTTCAGGCTAGCCCCTGATGACGCTGGGTCAGCCTGTTCTCTCCCTCACCGGCCGAAAGATGACAGTTATGGTGGGAGGAGCCTCTATCTTCAGGCTAACCCCTGATGATGCTGATGATTCACGATGATATGAATGTGCCATCATAGGACAACAGGGCTGTCCCTAATGGCAGTGCAGCCACCTGCATACACTGCCATTGGAGACAACTGAGGCTTGCTGTCTGCAAATGCTTGAATCCATGGATAGCAAGTCTGTGGATACCAAGGACCGATTGTAGCATATGCATATAATAACATTCTCCAATGCATATTCTCCAGTAGGTGCCATTCAAAGGCATATTACCTCCAACACTGGAGGCATTATATTGCCATTGAACTAGTAACCATTGATAGGCTTATCCTCCATGACTTTATCTAATCTCGTTTAAAGGCCAACCTAGTTGGTGGCCATTATTACATCTTAAGATAGAAAATTTGTTAGTTTAACTTTGTCTTGTGTGAAGAAGAACTTCTTTTCCTCTTTTGTCCCAGCTTTTTAGGTCACAAGCCATGAAGGTCTAACATGAGTATTCCATGTTGTACATTATCTTGAAAGATAACAATAACAAATGATCGAGGCTGCCTATTCATTTTGAAAATAGAATCTTTGTTTCAGGCTATTTGAGACCTTGGAAAGTTACTTAGCTATGTCATTCATTGCAGTTGTTGTGTTATTCATTGTAAAGCCCCCAAAAGTAGTCTGTTGTCACTGTGTACAATAATATTTCAACAGATCAGAAGGTTACAGATAATTGCACAATACAAAACAGCTTTTGTATGTGGTGTAACTGATTATGTAAAACTGACCAAAATAATAATTTGAAATTTTTTAAAAAAAATAAACACAAAAAAGGGAAAAAATGAAATATTCATGTCAGTCATACCAAATTCATACAACCATGTCTCCAACTGAGCTAATATGTCCTGCTTTAAATTCATCTGACTGTAGTTGCAACTTTAGTTCACCCTAGGGCAGCAACAAAGCAATAAAAATCCTAGATGGGACTAATCCAGCATGATGAACAGTCACACCAAAGTGCAACACCCACATTCTAGTAGATTTTAATCCAAACTATAGCAGTATATAATAGATACAAAGCCTGGCAATCCCAAATCAAAGCATGAGCAACACAAAACAGATGTGAAGCAAGGAGAGTTCCACAGCAATGCAAAATAAAGCAGCCACAACAACAATAATACAGTCTTAGATCAGCTCAGAACAAGGCACAAATTGCAAGGCTTGGCCGATAATCTTAAAACTCAAAACAACAAATTGTTTTCATCAGCTTGCTTTTATGGTTTCAGCATCCTAAGCACAACTAGTACTCAAGCATAGATGATTAAGCAGAAAAAAGGATCCTTCATTTAATGGTTGATTCTCCTGGTGGATTTATGCCTAACCTATATCTACAAGTGCTTTGGTTCTGAAGAGGAGGGAGGGTCCAGAGACAATTGTCCCTTTTATTGTCTATGATTTGCCTGCTTGCACGGGTATGAGAGGAATTTTTTTTCTGTTCTGCCTCAACTAAAAATTCTACCACACCATCTCCATTAATTTTTTCTTCAGTCACCCAAACTTGTAGCATTGCAGTAACTTGAAACTGCAGTTGAACATTTAGAAATACAGTTTAGGCATCCAAAGAAAAAGGGTGCAAGAAAGGTTACCAAGGGAATACAAATGCAGCAAACAGAAGAGTTCTGGATGTGAATGATTTTCAATCTTTCACTCTCTGCAATGCTAGAATTCTGGGGAAAGGAGGAAAATTTCATTTTAGAAAGCAGTGCCTGCCCCATAACTGCACTCCTGTTTGTGATGCTCAGTCATGTCCTCATTAGATCATCTTTCCATCAGAGCTGTAATATCTGACTACATTATCAATCTTATCAGCTGATATTTGGTGAAAGCAGAGGAAAGGCTGAACTAAGGTATAAGACTGAAAAGAAGAAAGTCAATCAGGGAGAGAGAAGAGATCACCCACAGGGGCCTTTGCAATCCTTACGTTGCTGCCCTCAAATTATCTGACTAGAAATTCCTTAGAATTCTTTTGAGGAAAATAGCAAATTAATTATATGCATTTCCTATTTTCCCAGACTGAGTCAACGAGGTTCTTTCAAGGCCTTAAGGTAGATATCATGTAGAATGGAATTTTAAGAGAAAGCCAAAATCATTTTTGGGCCATTCACCTTGTGCCAGAAAAGGCTTGCTTGGTCTGCATTACTTCCATGAAATAGAAAGAAGGTAGTATAATCTTCTGGTTATTTCAGTTCAATTCTCATTCTCCTCTGACAGGTTTGAGAATATATGGGGGTTGTGAAGGTCAGCTGGACACTTTGAGGTTCAAAAATGGGGTTCAGGGGCTGCATTTATACTGTAGGCTGCACTTTTCCCATTCCTGCTCTAGAACCATTCCAACTGATAGGAGTGTTTCATCATCTTTAATGTCTTTACCAGTTCTACTGGAGTGGCATGTGCATTGTCTTTGGTTTTCATTACATGTCTTCCCATTTTTCCAAGATATCACTGGATTTTTCTGACAGAGGTTTGTAGGGCTGAACCAGCAGATTTGATGATGGCTACATGATCTGCCAAGACTGTTTGCAGCAGAAAGAGAATATCCTCAGGTAGGCTGAGTTAAATTGGAATATTTTTCTTACCTGGCAGGGGTGCGGTCAGAGGCCTGAGACATTCTTTGCTTCTATAGATCAAGACAAACTTTACTGTGTCTCAACATGCAATCTAGCTCTTCCAAAGTCAAAGTAAGAAGTCACCAAGAGAACAAGGAGAATTTGTGACCCAGCATTGTGTAATGGTGTGTTCCTCCCAACAGTGTGTATCCTGATCCTTGCTGATCCTTGCAATGTATAAATCACTCTATCAATGGCTTCTCCTCTATCTCCGTCTTCTTCTCCTTCCCCTCCTCCTCCTTCAGGAAATAATAAACTATACAAACTAAGTCAGGATACAGACCGACAGAAAGAGGTGGCCAGGAGCCGCCTCTTTTTTCTGCGCAACCGCGCCACAGCAACCAAATTGTGTGGCATGGCTACGCGGAAAGAAAAGGAATGCTGAAAAGCGGCTCCTTTTAGCGCTGCCTCAAACTGCCTGCAGTGGCACAAGAACGTCACTGCCAGCGCACCCATCTGGACAGTACACAGCAGTGACGTCACAGCTGTGCGCGCCGTGTATACAGTGCCACACAGCTGTGACATCCTCGTGATGTCTTAGGGTTGTGGGGCATCTGGAAACGGTGCCCCGAGGCAACCCTAGCACATCGCCAGGATGTGCTAAAGGGCCCATTTGTACAGGGCCAATGTTTCCTAAAAAAAAAAAAAATCAAGTATGGTTACAAATGTCCTGCTGTTAAAAGACTAGGAGTTCATTATTCTGATGCTGTATATTTAGGAATATGTGATCATATAAGCTGTGGAATTTCCTGCCATTGGAATCTAGGTTGGAATAATCTCTATTATCCTTTCACTGGCCAATAAAACCTTTTTTTATTATTTAAACAGGTATTTCATGATTAATTGACTGAGGATATTGTCTAATAGGGTGTATGTGCACATTGCATTTTCATCTTTGTTTAATCTTTTAAATTTTAAAAATGATTTATGCTGTTTTAAATTCTAGGAGTTTAACAGTATAGCTAACTGAATTGATTTTCCACTTTTGTATCATTACTGTATTTTGTTTTAACCTTGTTGTAAACCATCTGTGTCTCATGTCAGAATAAAGGTGAGGATATTAATTAAATTAATTAATACTAATAAACATTACACTTAAACACGCCCAATACATTATATCACTCCTTCTGACTCCTTGGAATAGGAAAACATACCCATTCCAATTTGTGAAGGAAGTAACTGCGGAAAAGACTTTTGTAATCCAGTTTCAGGACAGTGGAGGTTAAGATAACTTTCCTTATTAACTTTACCAGGGAGGAGGTTGTTTATCACTGAAAAGCTTTTAATACTATGCCAACAACTCAGAGCTTTGCCTAAGTCAAAGATGTAATGATAAATGAGAAGGCAAATGAGAATGAAACAACAAATCATACTTTCATCAAAAGTACTACATGTTGCACAATGTAGTACTCCAGAGAAGTATGCCAAGAGTTCTACATATGAAATGGGACTCATCCACTTATTCTTTTTCACCAAAGCTCTCTGCTCCATCTCAAAATCCAATCTTCAAGGCCAGGACTTTTTCCAGAATGGCATGATATGTGACAGGATGACAGCATTCACAGCCATTGAATAAAAAGCGGCACTTTAAATATCACACAATGTCATGTGATAATTTTCATGTTAATGTGCAATATTAATGGGAGCATCCTGCTATGCTCCCGTCTTTTTTGCCCATGTGATAAAGTCCATATACATTCAGTAAGGACTTTATCACAATAGACAGTGAATCATTGTAACAGCTGGTTAATAGCATCTTTTGCTGGGACTTATCACATAATATTGCCTCTTTTCTGTCATCTTGGTGTTTGGTAGGCATTTCTTTTTGTTCATGCAAAATTTCAGTGAATAACTTTTCTGCTTCTGTGGTGCTAGCATTTGTAGGAGTTTATTGCTTGGGCAAATAAACTGGCTTACCTCTTCCAGCTTCAATTCTGGATGGAGGATGCCCCCAGATGTTATAATACATAAATCACCATCGATCTAGGTGGGGTTCATCCCAGGTGGAAGCCTCACTTAGCCCACACTTTTTCAAAGTCGGGGAGTTTCCAACTTCAAAAATTGGCCAGCTGAGCGAGTCTTTGAAGAATGTGACTTCCTCCCTACACTCCACAAGGCACTTTTTTTCCAGATCTAGGATGATTAATTGCAGCTGGTTTATTGTGGCCAATTAAATACTGTCATTTTAGTGCTGCTGATCCAGCACTGCTAGTTTGGCATGGTTGATTAGTTGGTCACAGCTGTTTCCATATGGCTGATTGAGCGCAATTGTTTCAGAGCCAATGGGAGTGGACAATTCAATGCTGCTCTTTCAGTATGGCAATTCAATCAAGTAGCTATTTCAGCACTTCTCTGCCACTTGTCCCATTTCAACACAGGCATTGGAAATGGGGTGAATGGGAAACGTAATCATATGAAAGGGGTGAGTGGGGAAAGTGATCAGATGAAAGATTCGCAATCAGATTAAAGCATTTGAGTGAAAAAAGTGATCAGATGAAAGCAGTTGAGTGGGAAAGCTACAAAACACACTAATACAAAGCCATTTGTACCCAGTTACATACACAAAATTGTGCTGTTTCTCGTTATCTATTTTCACCTCTTTCATCATTCTCCATCACTATCAAAAGCAGTACAATATTTTTCCTTGACATATATGGAAATAGCTCTATAAACTTCAAAGGCAGTGGATTATTCCTATCTGGCCACAGATTCCATTGCATCCAACCACTCTGGCATCCTAAGGATCCTTCAGAAGAGGGAAAACCAGTACAGATTCGAGCTCCATATAATAAGACTGAAAGAATTTTTTCTTCAAACACTTGTATAGTGGCTGGAATATAATGTCCTCCTTTAGTGTAGAAGACACTCTGCAGTACTGTCATATTCCTATGTGCACTTTTGATTGACAGTTCTGCCTGGGGTTTCCATGCCTCTGATGCCTGAAAGATTATTCCTAGATATTTAAAGCTGTTTATCTGCTCAATTGTTATATCATTTATTTGCCATTTATAAGTGGGTTTTTCTTTTCTTTTTTGGGGGGGGGGGGGGGGGGAACTAATATCCAGGTTTTGTTGTAGTTTAACGTTAGGTCTTCATTGTGACAGTATATGGCTAATTGTCTAAGGAGCCTTCTCAGGCCTATTTCAGTGTAAGATAATAGAACAGCATCATCTGCATATATACAGAGTGATGGACCAGTTGGAGCGAGTAGAAAGATTTCCCTTTTAAGAACCTGATTAGAGAGTTAATATACAGGTTAAATAATAGAGGGGCTAAAATACAGCCTTGCTTAACATCTCTATGAGTAGAGATAGCATTGGTTAGGTGGCCCTTGTTATATTTGACTCTAAGACTCGCATGTGTATACAGACCTTGAATAAGTATTAACAGTCTTTTATCCAGGGATAGTTTTGCAATTTCCTCCATAATAGGACTCTATCAATTGAGTGAAAAGCTGCCCCTTTGCAAAGGGATAAAACCTGGGTGCCTGCTTTAGCAGGCTTACCATCAGTGGGGTGCTGCTGAAGGGAGTGATGTCAAAGGAGTGTCTGGGGGTAAGAGCCAGTCCCTTTGTTTAAGAGGGGAGGGATGCATGAGTTCTCTCTGCAGTAAGGGAAGTTTCCATCCTGCCTAAAAGAGCATGTGGTGAAGCTGTTATTTTTTAAAAAGGGCCTCTTTGAATCCCACCATTCTGAATAATTATAAGCCACTGCCTAACATTCTAGTTTTGGTAACATTCTGGAGCTGATGGTGGCCTCCCAGCTCAAGAGGTTTCTGGATGAGATAGATTATCTATTCCATTCTGGCTTCAGGACTGGTTATCAAATGAATATAGGGAACTGGATTGGGGAGTGCATCATTGTTGGTTCTGCTAGACCTTTCAGTGGCTTTCACTACGATCAACCACAGTATCCTTCTGGGCCCTCTGTCTGGATTGGGACTTGGAGACACTGTTCTGCATTGGTTCCAGTAATTCTTGAAGAGGCAAACTCAGAAAGTGTTGCTGGGGGACTCCTTTTCGATGCCCTGGGTGTTGGCCTGTGTGGTCCATGTGCTGCTTAACATCTACATGAAACTGATAGGAGAAGTCATCCAGAAATTTGGGATTTGATGTCACCAATATGCTGATAACATCCAGCTCTCTGTTCCATCTGATTCCAGGAAAGATGTCTTAGGCATGGTACAGATACACCAAATGCGGGGACCACACAGTCCCTAACCCTAGTATGGCACGGCGCCATAACAATGGCGGTGCCCCATGTATATGGGCATCGCCATTGTTATGTGATGAATGCATAGCATCCGCACATTGCGCCATGCTTGTGACATCATGAGTGCACCATTGGTGCACTCAGGCTTTACAAGTGCAGCGCAAAAGGGACTCGCTTTTTGGGGGTCCTTTTTCCTCCACAGGGAAGCTGCGTGGTTTGGCAGCTGCAGCTTCCTTGCAGGGGAAAAAGGCACCGGCAGGCCTCCCTTTTTGGGAGGTCTGTACCGTGCCTATGTAAACTAACAGTCTCAACAGACCGGCGATAAAGGCTGGCATCAGGATGGAATGAGGGCGTAGCGTCCCCACAATGCACACCCTGACTCTGCCCCCATGTCAGCGTGGTGCTGCACACTCCACCACATGGCGGGTTGCATCACGGTGCTCCTCTGGTGCTGTGTCAAAAAGTCACAAAGCCAGCAGCTATGGAATCCTTTCTGTGGCACAAAAAGGAGCTGCTTTTTGCAACTTCTTTTTGTGCTGCTGCAAGGCCAAATTGGAGCTGCAGCATGTAGTTGTCGCAGCCCCGATCCGGTGCTGAAAGGGGCAGCCTGTTCAGCCCCTAAGTAAAGCTGTCAGTAATGGAATTGGATGAGGGCAAATAAGTTGACACTTAATCCAGAAGTACCCCTGGTCAATCGAAAGGCAGATCAAGGAATAGGAGCTCTGCCTGTACTATATAGGGTTATACTCCTCATTGCAGCTTGGGTGTTCTCCTGGATTCTGCACCTCAATGCCCAGGTTTCAGCAGTGGTCAGGAGTGCATTTGCACAGCCAAAACTAGCATGCTTGTTGCCCATTCCTTGAGATGTCAGATCTGGCTACAGTGACATCTACCTTTATTCCATCCCACTTGGACTGTTGTAACATGTTCCACATGGGGCTCCCTTTGGAAACTGTTTGGAAACCTCAGAGGGCTCAAAATGCTGTAGCCAAAATGCTGACTGGAGCCAGTTATACAGATCATATAATCCCATTGTTAAAACAGAAGGCTTTCTTTCTGTCCTGCCACCATTCCAGGCTTGTTTGGCAAAGGTGTGTGTGTGTGTGTGTGTGTGTGTGTGTGTGTGTGTGTGTGTGAGAGAGAGAGAGAGAGAGAGAGAGATATTCTTCTCAATGGCTGGTCCCACCAATTCCCTTCTATGGAAGGCTGGACTGGCCCCTTGCCTGTTTTCCTTTTGCTGTTTGGCACAGATCTTTCTTCTTGAGTTGGCTTTTAATGTGTAAGCAAGGGAACTTATTATTTGGATGTGTGCTTTATTTATTTTATCTTCTGTATGTCTTTTTCTAATGTTTAATGTGGGGATTTTTAATTGTGTTCACTTTTTATTGTTAAGGTGTTTAAATTGGTTCTCTTTAGTTCCCTCTCTGGGAGAAAGGTGACATACAAATGAAATAAATTTTAAATGAAATAAACTTTAAAAGGCTATTTCCTTTGGCAATGAGGAGCAGTTAATCATAAATCATAATTATCATCGTTCTTATATTAGTATCTTACAAAATGTAAGGAATCCCAATCTTACAAGATGAGCTAAAGTAGATCAACAGTGCCACCTGCAGTGAATATGAAAGATCGCCTTTGCTTGGTTTCTGAATAAACACTTGAAATTAATTCTTGTTTTCTTATCAAAAAAAGTTATTAGACAGAAGCCCACTCTTTAGTTAGTGATAAATCCAGTTCTGGTTTTTGTAGAATATTGGGCTGAAGCTAGAAGTGACTAGCAAATTGGGCTGAAGCTAGAAGTGACTAGCAAATCTGGTTTATCTAAATGGGTTTACTCTAGGCAAGAGGTATACTGATTTTTAATAAAACTTATAATTACCTGTTTAATTTTTTTTTCAAAAATGTAATTTCTAATTACATTTAAAAAAAATAACTGAAGAGTCATTAAGCAGTTGAGAATGGTCTCTAGGTCTCTGGCTTCATGACTGATATTAGAAATGGATGTCAGAAACCATTTTTCATGAATGAGCAAAATGACAGTCCGCTTTTCCTAAGCGATGTCTTTTTGCTAGTCTCAGATTTTCATAAACTGATCTAGCTGCACCTCATTGTTTTGTAAACATAAGAAATAAGAAAGTTCCTTTAACTGCCCCACATCTTTCGCTGTCCCTCTCCAAGACAAGTTTACACTTTTGCTTTGAATTTGAATTTTATGTGTTTCATCATTGCACTGCATATTTAGCTCAAAGATGCTACTCTACCACTGGTGTTCTTAGGATAGTTTTAGAATATTTGGTAAATTTTGTGTCTTTTTGTTTGGGGAAAGTAAATTCAAACAGTCTTGCTTACTTCTTTTCCTCTATGATCCTTGGCAGAATGGCTCAGAGCTTTCCAAGGAATAAGTCAGCCTGGCATATGTAAGGAGGTTTAAGCTAAGTCATGGTATCTGTCGCAATTCTATTTTTTTTTTCTTTGATATCTTTTTCTATCCTTCTTTCCTTTCTATTTCTGAGGAAGCCTTTGTGAAGAACAACAATCCCAATCTGGAAAGATCCTTCTACAGGTTGAGTCTCCCTTATCCAAAATGCTTGAGATTAGAAGAGTTTGGGATTTTTAAATTTTTATTTTAGAATATTTACATATACATAATGAGATATCTTGGAGATGGGACACAAGTCTAAACCTGCAATTCATTGATGTTTTGCATATGCCTTATATACCCATACCCTGAAGGTAAATTTATACATAATATTTTAAAAAAGATTTGTGCATGAAAAAAAGTCTGTGTACACTGAACCATTAGAAAGCAAAGGCATTAATTTTGAGGAAGTAAGTCAAAAGTTTACAGATTTGAAGGCTAGGAAAAGTCAGTTCTGATTTAGTTGAGATGTTCATGAAGGACCTTATCACACTGAGGTTATTGGAGCTAAGATCAGGGGTGAGTGCGGGTCGAATGATTCAAATTGACGTTATAACGTGGCTGTTTTATCACAACTGGTTGCTGTTCCGTTGCCCTTCTGAACTGAGGGGGAATCGAATCCAAGGCAAGTCACGTGATGCGGATTCAGGCAAAGCGGTGTGAGTGTAAATCGTATTTCCACACCTTTGCATACCATGGGGATTCAACAATTCGAATTGGGACCCTTGCACATGCTCAGTGGGGTCCAACCTTCTATTTTCCCATCCCTGGCAGCCAAATTCAAAGGGTCCTCTGTGTCAGAGCCCCCTTCCATTTCATCCACATCTATATCTATCCTCTTGTCATTCCCCTCCTCTATTTCAGCAACATATATCTATATCTATCCTCTTGTCACATCATCACCTGCATCCTCCTAGAAACCGATCTGCTCCCTTCCTTCACCCTGACACTTAACCCATCATCCCCTGACTGCTCCTGCATCCCCATCTCGCCCCCTCTGCCACCTAACTCATCATCCCCTGGCCCCAGTGACCTATCCCATCACCTCCTGACTGCCTCTGCCTCCTGATCCTGGCCCCAGTGACCTATCCCATCACTCCCTGACTGATGTGTATGTATATATGTGAGTGTGTGTGTGTGAGAGAGAGAGGGAGGGAGGGAGGGAGGGAGGGAGGGAGGGAGGGAGCGAGCGCTGGCTGGCCAGAATCCTCTGCCGAAGGTGCAGCGGGGAAGGAGAGGGAAGAAGAGAGAGAGCCCCAATGGAGCCCCGGTTGCCCTTAAAGTGGAAAGGGCCACCGGAAGCAAATGGGGCAAAATGCCAGCAGGGCATCATCGGAGATTTGCAACCCGGGGGGTTTGCGATGGTGTTCAAGAGCATCAGCAGATTGGAATTCCACACCAGACCAATCCGCAGTGAGTTCGAACCCAGCCTTAATGCGAATCCCGTCAATCGACTTATTTAGCGCACTCACCAAAATGGGGAGCCAGGAAGGATTCAGTTCGGAAGCCCCGCGGAAGCCTCACAGAAGGGGCTCCTATTGAAAGCAACCAGGTGTGAAAATGCATGAACGTTCTAACGTGAATTCGCATCACTCAATTCGCACTCACCCTAGTTCTGAGCTCAAAAACCCCAGTGTGATAAGATCCTAAGTGCTGAAAGTCTTGAGTATCTGTTCCTGTTTGTTTTGTTTTGTTTCATTTATGACTATATTTACATATGCATTTGTCTACCACTTCTACATTATTTGGGCCATTACTGATGATGCAAACCTAATCCAGTAATGTATGTCATGTAACGACAAAGTTTAACATTAAATGAACATATTTTGATGAAGTTCCTCAAATTCTATTGTTTTCTTTCCAAATTTTCACTTTAACCACATGAAACTATGTAAATGTAAATATATTTAGGCAATATGTATGATATTGTAATTTAAAGGTGTAATTTTAATTTTGCTAGTTGTTTATGTAACTACTATTGCCATTACATTCAGTCATATACAGGAATTATTATTTCTTAGTTAGATTAGTACAAAAAAATCACTAAGCATTCTGTATGGTCTGGTATGGAAAGAAGCCCATGGGGCTGACACCATGATTTACTGAACTGGGTGATGCTAATCCTAGTGACACAGCTGAATGCAAGTGGTGATGAAGCAAATTTGATTGTAAATTGGCAAACATCTTTTATTGTGCCTAATATCGCAGCATTGAAAGTGGCAAAAAGCTATTCCTCCTCTACTCTATTTTAAGCATACTGTCCACTAGAGCTTTTCTGGGTGGTGATGAGCTTTTTAGGGGTCAGGTTCAGAGAGGCCAGTACTAGAAGCCCCAGTTTCCTGCTGTGATATATTTGCCAGGCACAAAATTTGCCAAGCACTTTCACTCTGAACTTGATACCACAGTTAATAGGAAGATGCCCAGCACGCATCTGGTCAATTTTCTTGGGATCAGTTTCAGTTACTGAAGTCTTGAGTCAATCCATCCCCACCACATGTAGTCTTGACCTTTGTTCAACTTGGCTCTTAAGATTCTAGCAGAAGTGGGCTGATTGGATAGGTTTAAATGATGGTAAATGCCTCACTATATCAGGGAGGAGGATCTCCCTCCTCTGAAGAGAACCCTGCTGGATGTATAGGTATGTGATAACTATCACCTTATCACTAATACTCCATATTTGGGCAAGGTGCACTGGTAACTTTCCAATTAGAGTGCTGCAATGCACTCTATATGGGGCTGCCCTTGCAGACAACTGAGAAATTGCATCTCTCTCTCTCTCTCTCTCTCTCTCTCTCTCTCTTTCTCTCATCGTACAGATGCTTAACTAGGTTTCTTCCACTTCCATTTTAGCTGAGAATCTCAGAATGAAACCTGCTCCTCAACCAACTGCCCATGTTCAAGGATGCAAATACCTACCTGAAGAGCTACTGAAGATTGCTAACAAATAAGCCAGAGTAATTGTAACTGAATTGTAGCTGTATCAGAATTATCTTGGTTTCCTTACATACAAGTTGAGTATCCCTTATCCAGAATTTGAAAATCCAAAATGCTCTAAAATCCAGAATTGTTCACGCACCCACACACTCACCAGAGATGTATGTTTCCTTAGATTGGAATTCTGACTGTTGCATCTGTACAAAAGTATTAATGATTCTTATTTTTAGACACAGGAATTAGGACTTTTATACTGCATGTCTATGTGGCCTCTTTGGGAATGTTTCTCAAATAATCTAAAGAAAGAAAGAAGGCAGAGAATAATGAAGATAGATCAAGAAATTAGTTAAAAATAGATTTTAAATGGAATTCAGAATTTAAGAAGTAGGAGGATTTTCCTTGAGAACCTCATGAAGTTTATATCAGGGGTTGTTCAGGAAGTTATTTTGCAGATAAAATCTCTCCGATAAGAGCTCACTTAGATGCTAGCATTGCAGCAGAAGTGATGGGGGGGGGGGGGTCCAGCAACTCCATTAATAATGTTATACTGGATCAGTTTAATAATAATAATAATAATAATAATAATAATAATAATAATAATAATTGAATACTTTTGTTTGAGTCTGTGAGTACCGAGGATGTGGACAAGCTCCTTGATAGTGTGAAAAAAACAACTTGCCCTCTCGATCCTTGCCTCTCATGGCTGGCTGTCCAAGTTGGAGATGCAACAAGGATGCTTTTAAGACATATTGTTAATGCATCTTGCAGGGAAGGCTGATTTCCAGCCTGCTTTAAAGAAGTGGTGGTAAAGCTACTTCTAAAAAAGCCTTCCCTAGATTCCCTGGACAAAAATAACTATAGGCCAGTCTTCCACCTTCCATTTCTGAGCAAAGTGATAGAGAGAGCTGTTGCCATTCAACTCCAAGCAGTCTTGGATGAAACAGATTATCTAGATCCATTTCAAACCAGCTTTAGGACAGGATATGGAGTTGAGACTGTTATTGTCTCCTTAGTCGATGATCTCCGTCTGGGTATCGACAGGAAAAGTGTGACTCTGTTGGTACTTTTGGACCTCTCAATAGTGTTCGATACTATCAACCATGGCATCCTTCTGGTACGCTTGGGAGATTTGGGAGTTAAGGGCACTGCATTGCGGTGGTTCCAATCCTATCTCTCAGGTAGATTCCAGATGGTGATGCTTGAGGACAGTTGCTCCTCTAAGAAGGAGCTTAAATCCGGTGTCCCGCAAGGCACCATCCTGTCCCCAATAGTATTCATATTTACATGAAGCAGCTGGGAGAGATCATCCAGATACATGGGGCAGGCTGTTATCAGCATGTTGATGACACCCAGATATATTTCTCCATGCCTTAGACTGCTGCCGTGACTAAGGATGGCATTTCTCCTCTGAATGAATGTCTTAAGGGGGTAATGGATTGGATGAGAAAAAAGAGACTAAAATTGAATTCAGAGAAAACGGAGGTACTCACAATAGGGAACCCTAATCTAGGTATGGAGATAAGTCAATCAGTCCTGGATGGGGTCACACTTCCCCTAAAGGACTGTGTTCGCAGCTTGAGAGTGCTTCTGGACTCGTCCCTTCAGATGTCAGCCCAGATAGATGTGTCATCCAGGAGTACTTGTTATCAGCTTAGGCTGATATGCCAGCTGTGACCCTTCCTGGAACCGAAGGACCTAGAAATGGTGGTGCATGCACTGATAACCTCCCAGCTCAACTTCTGTAATACACTCTATATGGGGCTACCCTAGTGGCTAGTTCAGAAACTTCAGTTAGTTCAAAATATGGCAGTCTGATTCGTCACCGGAAAATCTTGAGGTGACCATATAACACCAATCCTAAAATCTCTGCACTGGCTGCCTATTAGTTTCCGGGCACAGTACAAGGTATTGGCAATAACCTTTAAAGCCCTCCATAGCTTGGGTCCAGCTTACCTGCAGAATGCCTTTTGTGTACAATCCACCCCGCACTCAGGTCCTCTGGGAAAAATCTACTGCAGCCAACGAAGACTAGGCTGGCTGCAGTTACTCAGAGTGCCTTTTCATCTGCTTCTTTTAAGTTATGGAATGACCTGCCGGAAGAGATCTGACATATCACCTCTCTTGACTTTAAAAAAGGCAGTCAAGACGGATCTCTTCCGGCAGGCCTTCCCTGATTGATCATCCCAGTTCTACTGATATGGGTTGCCCTATAACTGTCCCAGAATGTCTCGCTCAATTATGTCTATTTTACATAATTTTAATCTGTATTTTATAGTGCTGTTTAGTTTTAAGGTGGGGGGATAAGGGGATTATGGAGTTTTATTATGTATGTACTTGTTTTTTTTATGTACTTTTATTTTTATTATTGTAACCCACCTCAATCCTTTGGGACAGACAGGGTATAAATAAAACCTATTATTGTTTTATTGTTGTTATTGGACACCAATACTCATGAGCCATGGCCAGCATAGCCAATGGTCAGGTATGATGGGAGGTGTACCACAACATTAAGAAGGCAACACATTCTCCATCCCTGGGTGTGAATATGAAAAACCCAGATTTAAAACTTAGTTTTTTGTAGTACTCATCACATGGGCTACCTATAACATCTCAGCTTCACCTAACTTGTAGGAATATTGCGAATCACTCTGAGCTTATTGGAAGATTGATAACTACCCAAGGGACATGCTTACTGAGCCAGATAAATGGCCTGCCTAATCCAGCACTGTTTAATCTGGCCAGTTTCCAGGGTCTTGGCAGAGTTCTTTCTTAACCTCATTCAACTTTAAATCAAGGTAACGATAACACGAATAGAACCTGGGACCTTCTATAATACGCAAAGCATACAGTTCAGTAATTAACTGTATGTCAATCAAACAGAGTCTCCCTTTGATCCTGGCTTGACATTTTATTGAGACAGTCATGACAATAAAAAAGACAACACATCCTCTAGAGCACAGAGAGACTACAACAATTCATCAAGCACACTGACCATAGCTTGGGAATATCTCTGGCTTTACTTCGTGAATGAAGATTCAGGAAGGACTCATCCCGCGCTTTCTACAAGTGCGTTGATGACTAAAAAGGCCAATCTGAGATAGACAAGTCCGGTTGCAGAAAGCAAAGCAGAAAGTCTCCTTGGATGATGTTTCCGGACTGTGGTTCTTTCTGCATTCTTTCTCTTCAAGACTCGTTCAGCGTGAGCTTTCAAAGAAGGCTGCAGCATCATGGATAGTGCATCTACATGCCTCCCGTTGTGAGGCCAGGGTGGACCATTGTTGGTGATCAATTTGGCCGAGCCTGAGGTGTTGTTTCAGGGAGTCCTGTATCTCTTCTTTGGGGCACCCCTCTTACGCTGACCGATGGCGAGTTCACCGTAGAATACTATTTTTGGGAGGCGATGATCCTTCATCCTAGAAACGTGTCCTGCCCAGCGCAGCTGCATTCTCAATAGCATGGCTTCGATGCTAATGATCCCTGCTTGCTCAAGGACAGCAACATTTGTCACATAGTCAGTCCAGTGTATATTAAGAATTATGCGTAAACAGCGTTGATGAAAGCTTTCAAGGAGTCGTAGGTGTTGGAGATAGGTGACCCATGTTTCAGATCCATAAAGGAGAATAGACAGCACAGTGACTCTATACACACTGATTTTGGTGCTTCGCCTCAAGTGTTTGTTACTCCAGACTCTTTTATGAAGCCTTCCGAATGCACTTTATGCCTTTGCTAATCTGTGATCGATCTCTTTATCAACCTTGGCATCTGAGGAGATGATGCTTCCCAGGTAGATGAACTGCTGGACGGACTTAAGCACAGAATTTCATACAGTGATGTGGGGATGGCAGTGTTCTTCCTGAGGTGCAGGCTGGTAGAGAACTTCCATTTTCTTTAGACTGATTTCCAGCCCAAAGAGCTCTGCAGCTGTTGCAAAACAAGATGTTAGGCATTGCAGAGCTGCTTCTGTATGGGCAATGAGGGCAGCATTGTCAGCAAAAAGCAGCTCACGAACTAGATAGTTTAGGGTCTTAGTGCGAGCCCTCAGGCGGCTTAAATTAAACAGGATACCATCAGTACGGTAGCGTATATAGATGCCATCTTCTTCTTCGAGATCTGCCATAGCCCTTTGGAGCATCATGCTGAAGAAGATTGTAAATAAAGTTGGAGCGAGAACACAGCCTTGTTTCACACCATTAGTTATTAGAAAGGGTTCCGAGAGAGTGTTGCTATATCTGACTTGACCTTACTTGCCTTCGTGTAGCAGGATAATCCTTTTGACGAATTTTGGGGGGGGGGCATCCTAGTCGTTCCAGGATCTGCCACAGACCTTTTCTACTCACAGTGTCGAAGGCTTTGGTGAGGTCGACAAATGTTACATATAGTCCTTTGTTCTGCTCTCTACATTTCTCTTGCAGTTGTCTAAGGGCAAATACCATATCTGTAGTGCTCCTATTAGCTCTGAAGCCACATTGGCTTTCAGGAAGAAGTTCTTCTGCATTAGCAGGAACTAATCTGTTCAGGAGTATCCTTGCAAGGATTTTTCCAGCGATGGAGAGCAGTGTTATACCTCGATAGTTTGAGCAATTGGATTTTGCTCCTTTTTTCTTATACAGGGTGATGATGACTGCATCTCGGAGATCTGATGGCAGTTCACCTTTTCCCCAGCAACTCACAAGGAGCTCATGGAGCATGGAGTACATGACTTCCGTGTTTCCAAGCTTCAGGTGGAATTCCATCAATCCAGGCTGCCTTGCCATTTTTCATCTGTTGTATGGCCTTAAGCGTCTCTTCCAAAGTGGGAGCTATCTCCAATTCATTTTTCATCGGTTGTTGTGTCATATGTTGAATAGCTGGACTATTCGGTTGGCACTAAAGAGGCTTTGGAAATGGTCAGCCCATCGGTTCAGAATGGAAGCTTTATCTGTGATTAGTGTTCGACCATCTGTACTGTATAGGGAGCTTTGGACCTGATATGTAGGTCCAAACACTGCTTTAAGAGCTTCGTAAAATCCTTTGGAATCAACCAGATGTGTCTTTTCTGCTAAGTTGATCCACCACTTGTTCTGAATGTCTCAGAGTTTTTTGTTGGAGTTGACTACATGCGAGGCGAAAGGCTGCTTTTTTTACATGGCAAGATGGCTGGGCGAGGTGTGCCTGGTGAGCAGTTCTCTTCTTTGCCAACAGCTCCTGGATCTCTTGGTTGTTTTCATCTAACCAGTCTTGATTTTTCTTGAGGGAGAATCCTAAGGATTCTTCCGCAGACTGCAGGATGCTGTTTTTGATATGTTGCTAAAGCGCTGCAGGAGAAGAGTCTACAGGATGGTCTTCAAGTTTTGTTTGCAAATTTGCCTGGAAGTTGTCTCTCATGGCAGCTTGTTGAAGATTGTTGACTTGGAGTCTTCTGTTTAGGATGCCACCTCTCTTAGGTTTAAACTTAAAATGAAGATTTAGTTTACAACTTACAAGGCTATGATCTGTTTGACATTCTGCACTGGGCATCACTCGGGTATGAGGGACATCACGAATATTTCTCTGGCGCACTAGGATATAGTCAATGAGGTGCCAGTGTTTGGATTGGGGATGCATCCAGGTTGTCTTCAAGCTATCTTTCTGCTGAAAGATAGTGTTTGTAATAGTTAGCTGCTGTTCTGCACAAAACTCTAGCAGGAGGCATCCATTATCATTACAGTTTCCAACACCATGCTTGCCTAAAACACCTTTCCAGGCTTCGAAATTCTTTCCTACCCTGGCATTGAAGCCACCAAGGATAATGATTTTATCTTCTGCAGGGACTTTTTGTATGAGGTGATGTAGGTCTGAGTAGAATTTGTCTTTCTCCACAGGGTCAGCTTGCATAGTTGGGGCATATATACTGAAGAGAACAACATGTGGGAGGCGTAATGAGATAATGCGATCAGAGTGTCCTCTTGGCAAGGTTTCGAGTTTGGAGGCAATGGAGTTTTTGATCATAAAGCCTACACCTGAAAGATATTTTTCAGTTTTGGGTTTGCCAGACCAGTAGAGTGTGTAGCCGGCACCGTGTTCTTTAACGCTACCTTCCTCGTGGAGACGAACTTCACTAAGAGCAGCGATGTCAATGTTAAGTCATAACAGTTCGTGGGCTATTAGAGCAGAACGACGCTCAGGACGTCCATTGTCTGCAGAATCTTGCATGGTTCTGATGTTCCAGCATGCAAGCGTTAGTCTATTTGCACCTTTGGAGGCTGGTGTGTGCCTTTGTTTCTTTGTCTTTGTTTGACCGCATCAGAAGATGCCCGTTGGCCACGGCTAGCCAACCGGGTAAATGGTGATGAGCTTTCTTTAGGCCACCTTTTCTAGGCCCCTCTCCATATGGAACAAGCAGTGCTCTCTTTAAAAAAGGGTGCTTGGTCATTCAGGATGCTGCCGAACAAGACTGTCATCCCCCGGGTCAGTCTCAAGCAACCAAAGTCCTGAACTGCCTGCATGCAGGGTTGGGTCTGCGGCTTCCAGTGCATCTTTACACCTGCCGTTTCATCCCTCGCCTATCGCTACAGGGCTTTTTTGGAAGATGGATGTATCCTTCGAGCCCGTGCAATGGGTTTTTCTGGTGGAGAGCAGCATGCACAGAACTGGCCTCACCCTTTAAATCAGAGGTTTGCCTGCTAAGGCCTTGACAAGCATTGACAGTGGCAATGAGGTCCTCGGGTCGTAGGTTTGATTAGAGTTTCCTTCTCTTAGATGGTTTACCTTAAAGGGTTAGACGAGCACCATCTGCCCGGGTTTTGGATTAGAGTTTTCTTTCTCCTAGGATGGTTGCCATAAGGCTAGAAAGCCCATCCTGCCCTTTGGTGCTCTTGGTCAGACCCTTTGGTTGTGACCTGTCTGGCATGGGAGGCCCTGCCGGTGGCTATTATACCAGCGCCAGCATAGCTCACAATTTCATTAGGGTAAGCAAGCCTCTCCCCCACGACAAGGGGGCGTCAGTGGAGAGGTTGCCAAAATATATTGCCAAAAACAGCCTTCAACATATTGAAGGTCACCCAATGGGTTTCCATAGCCAAGTGGGAGTCATCGCCCAATGCTAAAACTACTACACCATGCTGGATCTCTGCCTTTAAACCTCCTGTCATTCTGTGGGAAACAGACTTTGATTAATTGGTTAAGGTTGGAGCCTGGGGCTAAATAATACAGGAAGCTAAATTCACATCTTCTCACTCATCCTTTTGTTTTCCATTTTAAAAAATCTTCCAAGTAGGTCTCATTGAGTTAAATAAACAAGACATGAGATGTACCACTGATTTTTGTAGATTATATTTCTTGATAGGGAGTCAGGAGCCATGGAGCATACAGTGATTCGGTTCTGTAGGAAAATGTTATTCCTATGCTCAGAGGCATTCCAAATATTTCTGATTTAGAATTCTCCACTTTTGATTCAGTGACTTATCTTTGTAACTTGCACTTACAGTAGTCAAATACAACCTACTTCTAGCTGAAATTAACACATCCCTTACTAACTTTTAATTTCACTTATTATTCTTGCTGTTGTGTGCCTTCAACTCATTTCCAGCTTATGGAGACCCTGAGGCAACCATATCATGGGGTTTCCTTGGCAAGATTTGGCTTCCTCTGACTTTGCCTTGGCAAGATTTGGCTTCCTCTGAGGCTGAAAGAGTAGGACTTGCTCAAGGTCACTGAATGTGTTTCCATGGCTGAGGGGGTATTCAGAGCCTAGTTTCCCAATGTCCTAGTTTGACACTCAAACTGTTACACCATGCTGGTTCACTAACTTTCAGTAAACCAGTAGGTTGAAGGATAATGAGGGTGGGAGAGTATAGCAAAAAGGGGAGAAAGAAAGATGAGTGCAAAAACTGAACCGGACAGGATGAAAGCCTATACTTGTAATTGCCTTTCCAACTTGAGACATGACAGACATGTATATTCCCTCCACAAGTAGACAACAATTGGATTATAGGTTTTGTAATCCGTCGGCGGTGAGAAAATCCATGGGACAGCTACTTTAAAGAACAAAAACAGCATTTCTGAAGGTGACAATAATGAAATGTGCCCTTACTGTGATCATAATCTCCATGGCATTCTCCGTAAAACCCTTGCACTGCCCTGGAAGTTAATGTTCAAAGCCTTCACATTTGCAGCTTTGACTTTTGCAGATTTGATTATTCATGGATTTGATTAACATCCCCAAATGAGTTTCAATTCAAGAAGCATATTACAAAAGAACAAAAGGCAAAGATCAATAATGGATAAAATATGAAGACTTAATTTGTAAAAATATGGAGGGGAAACTCATCGTAAAAAAGATAGAAGAAATTAATATAAATGGAGAAATGCAGGACTGGTTTCTATATAACCAACTAAAAAGCTGCTTTAAAACTGACAATGAAACAATCGGTTTGACCAATGATAACAATGAACTTGATAAAATAATATTTGATAAACAAGGAAAACATATATCTAAATATTACAAATTACTGAAGGGAAGAGATTTGGAAACTGAAGCGATTAAATATAACATGATAAGATGGGCACAGGACACCAAAAAAACAATCACTATAGAAGAATGGGAGAAATCGTGGAAAGGGACAAATAAATTTACACTCTGCCAAAATTATAAAGAAAACTACCTGAAGATGTTTTACAGGTGGTATTTAACCCCTCAAAAAATTCATCGAATTTACAAATCAGGTAGTGTTAGTTGTTGGAAGTGTGGAAGACCAGAAGGAAATTTCTTTCATATGTGGTGGCTGTGTCCCAAGAGAAGGAATTATTGGCATTTGATTCATAAGTTTACAGAAGATATCTTTAAAATAAGTATCCCTTTTGAACCGAAATTGTTTTTATTGAACATGACACATGACATCAAAAACGTTAAGTTAAGCAGAGTTATTTTATATATGGTTACGTGTGCAAGAATGTCCTTTGCACAATACTGGAAAACACCAAATATCCCACCGATCGAGGAATGGCTGAGCAGACTTTACGAGGCTAAGAATATGGACATATTGGCGGGTTACAAATGGCCCTCAAGGGGCCGTTTTCCCGCTGCCGCCATTCGCTGCGTAGGGAAGCCCCAGCTGCCAGACCGCGAGGCTTCCCCGCGCAGCAAAAAAGGAGCGGCGAAATGCCGCTCCTTTTTGGAACGTGGAAGTGGCGCCACGAGGGGTGGAGTGCGCCCTCGCGACGTCACTTCCGCCGCGACACGTCTGGACGCACAGCGTCCAATACGTCAACATGGCGGCGCCCATGTGGATGGGCACCGCAAAAAAGTCCGCGCTCCACACGTACTGGGAGGAAGGGCTGTCAGGAAGGTAAGAACCTTCCTAACCCTAATACGGCCCTTCCTAACCCTAGTACGCGCGGAGCGCGTACTTTATGGCGGTTTGTAACCCGCCATTGTCTGCTTTACTAAAGGGAAAATCTGTAGAAAGTATGGAAAAAGAATGGAGTGTATTGAATTTTATTGAAGGAAATGTGTTACTAAAAAGCTCAAAGAAATAAGGTTGATAGATAATTGAAAAACGGAAAGCACCATGTGAATTTAACATTATAAGTTATAGACCAGGAACAAGTGTATAGCTTACAGTATATAGTAACATCCAGATATAAGGGAAGGAACAAATAGAAGGATAACAATATGGATGATCAAATGTAAATATTTGTTATATGTTTAATTGTTTAAATGTGTAAATGTTGGTTTTAATAGGGGTGTTTTTAAGGTTATGGGGTTTCTTCTTCTTTATTCCTTAGATGTTGTAATAGTCTATTCTAAATTAAAAAAAATTCATGGATTTGATTAATATGAATGAATGAATGAGATGAATGAATATCTTCTCTCTAGGAATCTATAGGTCAGTGATAGTGAACCTTTTAGAGAGCGAGTGCCCAAACTCAGTGTCATTCCTGCAACTAGTGCTGGGGGAGACTTCCAGGGGTGACACTTCAGCCTTCCAGGGGGAGGGACTTCTGGAGGCAAAACCCAGTACATACTCTCTCAGCCTCAGACTAGCAATAGCAAACCCCTCTCTGACAAAACTTGCCAAGAAAACTCAATGATAGTTTCACCTTAGGATTGCCATAAGTCAGAAATGACTTGAAGGCACCACACACACAAGTCACATCCTCTCAACCTCAGAGGATGGCAATGGAAATCCCTCTCCGACAAAGCTTGTCTCATAATAGTTTCACCTTAGGGTTGCTAGGAACTGGTCAGAAGGGAGGGAGAATGCTCTGGACCCATAAGTTGGAACTGACTTGGAGGTACACAACAACAACGAGCATAATAAAACACAGAAGGCACAGCACAATAACAAGAACAAAGAAACTCAGTGGTTTCAGCATGTGACTCTGGAGACCCGGGCTCAAATCCTAGCTTGACCATGAAACCCACTGGGAGACTTTGGGCAAGTCACTCTCAGCCTCAGGGAAAGGCAATAGCAAAAATCCCCTCTGAAGAAATCTTGACAAGAGAACCCCATGGATGGCCTCATTACAACTCACAAGACTAGTTCCCAGAATCCTACAGCCTACATGGTGAGGGGCTTCTAGCTAGAAGGGGCAGGACTTTCATCCAGATGGGCTGTGCATCACCCCTCATTAACACAGCATGGTTTTCCGTGGGCAAACCAGGCTGCAGCAAGGAGCCAAGACAGCTATGCATGCCTCCCTGCCCCTCTTTGCCATGGCCCAGTTCTCCAGAGGGAAACCAAGCTGCAACAAGGAGCTGGACCAAGTGCGCTTACCCTCCCTACTTGCTGTGGCCATCACATGCCCTCAGAAACTGCTTTGCGTGCCAGGGGGGACATGCATGTCACAGGATCACCACCACAGCTGTAGGTCCTCCAGCATGACTCTATGGTCAATGTCCACCAAAAGTCATGCTGAAGGATCCAAAGATTCCTAGAGAGAAGACTTGTCTAGGCATCTGTAAATCTTCCATTGAAATTCTTTGGTCAACCTCTGGCTGATGTTGACTGTAAAGTTGTCCTGCAGGACCTAGAGTTTCCTAGAGAGGGGTGTCTCAGGTAAAAAAAAAGTGTGGGTTTTTTTTTTTTTTTTTGGTTGTTGTTTGCAGCTTTTCCACTTTTTACAGGGGCCCTGTGCCCCAATCCCAGTGAATGTGGAGGTTCCACGGTAGTAAATTAATGGCAATTCATCTAATGAAATAGAATGGGTTATGACTGGCAGTGGTAATAATTTAATTTCACTTTTATTGATATTTAACAATATCACATTACTTTTCAATCTAAGATTTCAAACTCTGGTTTCTAAGAGCTGCTGGTTGAAGTTGCTTCTGCTGTCCATCCAACAGTGGAATGGAAGTTAGAAACAGCAAACAGAAGCTATTTGTCCATGCTATGGGGAACTGGGAACTCAATTTAAACTAAGAGTCAGAATGTTTTACGACAAGAAGAAAAAACACACTACAAGATCAAAAAGAATTAAAAGAATGCTGGAGGCAATACACAGAAGAGTTATATAAAGAGACGAAAAAATGAATGATATGTGGAATGAAGAACCATATGAAGATGAACCCCAAACTCTAAAAAGCAAGGTGGAAGCTCGAATAAGACATTTGGAAGAATAAATCATGAGGAACAGATGATATTCCAGTGTAATTGCTGCAATCCATACAGACAGACTCAACCATAGTGTTAACTAAAATATGCCAACAAATATGGAAAACAAAACAGTGGCCAGCAGATTGGAAATGATCAATATACATTCTCATCCACAAAAAAAGAGACACAAAATGCTGCAGCAACTATAGGACCATAGCATTAATTTCCCACGGAAGCAAAATTATGCTCAGAATTCTGCAACACACTCCAACCATACATGGAGAGAGTATTTCCAGAGGTCCAAGCAGGATTCAAAAAAGGAAGACACACTAAGGACCATATTGCAAACATGTAATGGCTAATGGAGTCCACAAATGAATTTTTTTTTGGGGGGGGGAATCACCACATTATAGGCTACAGCAAAGCATGTGGTTGTATAGCTCATGAAAAGCTATGGATAGCTCTAAAGGTCATCAGAGTGCCACTACATCTGATAGTCCTGATAAGAAATCTGTATTTAGGACAAGAGGTTATTGCTAGAACAGAATTTGGAGAAACAGAATGGTTCCCAGTTGGCAAAGAGGTCAGGCAAGGATGCATTCTATCAGCCTATTTCTCAGTTTGTATGCAGAAAATATATTAAGAATAGCAGGTTTAGACTCAGAAGGAGGAATGAAGAAGCAACATCAACAATCCTAGAAATGTGGATGATACCATTTACTAGTGGAAAACAGCACAGAATTGGAACAATTATGAAAGAAGGTCAAAGATGAACGTGCAAAGGCAGGCATAATGCTGAACATAAAGAAAACAAAAATAATGACCACAGGAGAAATCATAAATGTAATCTAGATAATGAAGAATCAAAATAGTTAAAGATTTGCCATTGATCCAAATGATGACTGCAGTCTAGAAATATATAGAAGACTAGGAATGGGAAGGGCAGCTATGAAAGAACTAGATAAGAGCCTAAAGACATACAACTGAACACTAAAGTTAGAATAGTTCAAGCCATTGTATTTTCCATCACTTTGTATGGATGCAAGAGCTGGACAGTAAACAAAGCATATAGGAAGGAAATCAATTCATTTGAGATGTGGTATTGGAGAAGAGTGCTAAGAATATCACAAGACAGCCAAAAAGATAAACAAATGGATCCTCAAACAGATCAAGCCAGAACTCTCCCTGGAAACCAAGATGAGGAAATTGAAGCTGGTACTCTGGTCACATCATGTGAAGTCATGACTCACTAAAAAGACAGTAATGCTAGGAAATATTGAGGACAGTAGAGGAGAAGACCACACATCAGATGGCTCCTCAATTTGGGAGGTCATTGGGCATAAATCACAAGACTTAAGCAGAACAGTGGAGGATAGAGGGGCTTGAAGATGTTTCATCCATAGGGCTCCTATGGGTCAGGGCCAACTCAAGGGGTGTTAACAACAACATAGCAATTTACACATACTTAAAAATGGAAATAAACCAGAGGTTCAAGTTAAAAGTCAACTTGAAAACAGATAAGTCACTCCACAGAAATCATGTTTGCAACAAATAAGAATTTCTGCATCCAGTCCCCAAATTTCACTCAGATATTCCTGTGAAATCACATTTGTCTCATATGTCAGTAACTTCTCATCCTACAGAAAAGGGAAATATGTTTTTACATTCATCTTGTGCCATGCCTCCTGCCACTTCCCTCATTCAAAAGATTAGAATAGAACTTTTCCTTGATATTCCGTTTCTAAAACTGCATTAGGAAGATTGGGTGTGGGTGCTGTTCCACCTCCCAGTGTGTAGGTGTGTGGAGTATTTTCTTCTTACAGGCAGGCTACTCACAGGTTCTGTTGCTACTGCTGGGGTTTTCCTCCTTTCCCTCCCTCCCATACTGAGTGTGTGGATAGCCATGAGCAGCTATGAGGTGAGTTGATGGTGGAGGGCAAAGGACAGAAGCTTGAGAGGGTTGCTTTTGCAAGGAGTTTTAATGAGTCTATCTGAGCTGTTTAGACATGTTGTCAGGGTGAGGCATGTGAAAATGTGGCAGGTATATTGAAAAAGTACCTGAGTTGATAGCACTTGTGTACTATTGAGGTAAGAGAGATCTGGAATATCCTTGAATCCTTCAGAAGCTATATGCCCTCTTCATGGAGAGCTATGACTGAAAAGAAGCAAAGGAAATGAATAAAGGTGAGTGTCAGCTGGCAGGGGTGAGAACCATGAAGATGGTAGAGCTTTGTGGGTAATATCTGAGGTATTGACTTATGAAGCAAGATTCGCATGAGCTTGTTCAGTGCTTTTGTTATCGTTCATCTGCCTGAGAATGATAATGCTGACATACTTAACAAGGACGGTGTAAGATTACAATATATGTTCTCGCTTCTTTAAAGTACTAAACAAAAACCAAACATTATACAGAAGCCTCACTGGGAGTATGAAAAAGGACCCCAATCTTGAATTGGTGTGATTGTTTAGTGGTCAGACATACTTTGCAAGAAGATGTTTTTAAGAAATAAAATAAAATCCCTTTTGCTCCAATCATAGGTAGGGTAAAACAGAATGCTTTTGTGGTTAACATATTTTGTGGGGAAAGAAGTTGTGAAAGTGTACTACAGAAGCTATCAATAGGAAAGCCATGTTTGCCATTAGAGTAATTCTTGACAATAAGGGAAGCAAGTCATCAGAGAGATCATTGGCTGCAACAGGTTAATATTAAACATAATGGTCTAAAACAACAACAGGAACAAGAACAACAACTAGAATGATCCTAACATCTACCCTCTGGGCTTAAGCCATCTCCCTTGATTCTTTTTCAAGTGCATCTGCTAGGATGAATTAAAAAAAAGTTTATTTCTGTTTTGGAGAGGGAACAGGTTGGCAAACTCCAATTCTCTACGTTAACGAAACTAAGCTGGTTACTCTTAAATGGGATGGCAAAACTCCTTCCCACTGTTTCATCTTTATAAATAGCTTCGTTCCTTTCAGAGACTATGGAACATCCTGTTACCATATATATCTCCAGGGTTCTTTAAGTGGTGTGTTTCTTAATCTGCCAGTAATTCATTTTAAAGATTCCTGACAGCTTGGTGCTCTAGGCTTCATGTGTGAGATAGAACCCAATAGCTTAAGAGGGTCAAAACTATTAATTACAAGCATTTACTATAGCAATATCATTTACAGAAGGGAATATTGTTTGCTAATTTGGAATTTTTCAGATTTAGTGACAGTTTTTAATGACTTAAGGAGAAATTGTTACTAACACAAGTCTTTCTTTTGACCACAACCAAATGTGCTAAATTCAGCCTAGCTAATGTTCATATTTACTCACAACCAGTGAGTAAACAATATTGATTGTACTTATCTGATTGCCTCTGTCTTTTTTCTGTTTGTCTGTTTCCGCACTGCAGAAATAATCCAGTTTGATGCCACTTTAACTGCCATGGTTCAAAGCTGTGGAATTCTGGGAATTTAAGTTTATTGTGAAAAAAGCTCTCTGACAGAGAAACCTAAATGTCTCCCAAAACTACAATTCCCAGAATCCCATAGTATTCAGCCATGGCAATTAAAGTGTGGTGTCAAACTGGATTATTTCTGCAGTGTGGACAGCCCCCTAATCTCCCACATCAGCCCATCACTATTCTGAGTTCTTGGAAATTCTAAGCAGACGTTTAGAAACACTAAGCTTTTGCTGAACAACTGAAATACCTGTCTCTTGCCAAAACAGAAAGATTATTTTAAAAATGGCTAGTAATTCGAGCAAATCAAACATAAACATGCTCAGAAGAAACTGAATAAATCCACCTGGTCTAGCTCCTGTTTAGGACCAATTAAGTGATCATCTCTCTTTTTAGCATCTATCCTCAAGCAGCCACCATCACCACAAAGATCTAAGACATAATAACATCACTCTGATAAAACAGTTCCACACACAGCATTTCTCCACAAGTGGTTAGTCAAAACCACCCAGTTTAATAAACTAAGGTTTGAGGAACAGTTACCACAGCTTGTCCAAGAGTGCATCTACACTGTTGAAATAATGTAGTTTGTCACCACTTTAAGTTCTGCAGCTCCGTCCTATGGAATCCTGGGATTTCTAGTTTTACAAGGTCTTATCTGCCAAAGAGTGCTGGTGACTACAAAGCCTAAGATTCCGTAGGATAGAGCATCTATAATGTGGAGATAATTATGTTAACCTCTGCAGCTAGAATGTAGGGGCATCTCAAAGGCTTAAGCTGTGAAGAGGAACAGAAGTGTTGTGGGATAACTAGTGATCTGCATTTTTTGCTTGGGTTCTATCTGCTTTATACAGTTATATCAGTTTTATATCAATGTATCCTGTCATAGCTATATCTGACAGAATCATTCAATTTGTAGTTTGATGAGATACTAAGTTTGATGGACTAACTCTAGTGCCTATCTCAAGATATATACCTATGTGAAGAAGCAAAATGAGAGTATTGCTCTCTCCAAAATAAGATTAATCCAGATTTTAAATGTCTCGCATTGTATAGAATGAGAATTCTTCACATACAGAACTCATCTGATTTCTGTGTTTAGTTACTTTTGCTGCCTCTTCCTTTTCTTCTAAATGCTCAATTGAAGTTTTAAATTATTGCAATGCTAGAAATTTGAGGAATGAAGGGGAAAATAATTTGGGGGTACAGAATTATTATCTGGGAATCCTATCTTCCAGAATTCATTTTGATATAGCCATGACAGTTTAAGTAGCATGGAACTGATATAACTGTGCAAGGCAGATACCCTGTTTGTAAATACCTCATTTCATTAAATATAAAACACATTACAGTGGACCCTTGTTATACGCTGGGGTTTGGTTCCAAGATCCCCCGTGTATAACAAAATCCGTGTATGCTCAAGTCCCATTAAGTATAATGCCATAGCAAAATGATATCCCTTATAAAAAATGGAATATCAAGGTAAATTTATACTTTGTTGGAACATTTTCAAACCGTGTATGCTTGAATCCGTGTATAAAAAATCTGTGTATAAGAAGGGCCAACTGTATTTAAATCTGCAATGGGAACTTTGTGGCTCTAGCTAGTATTAAGGGATGCTCAGGGTTAAACTTCAGCAACATCTGGAGGGCCATGAAAATATCACACCTGACCTAAATGCTGCTGATTTCTTTGCTTTTACAAAGAACCCTAGCCTTACTGTGAAGCTGTAATACTATTCATGTTTATCTGGGACGTTTGAGAAACACATACTATTAACTTCTAAGGGACCATTCAGACTACCTTTTGCACCGAATTTTAACACAGATTAAAAGTGGGAAGTTCCTGCTGGCACTGGTTTTTACACACCCGGATCAGGGTTTTGTACACCAGATCCAGGGCAAATCCCCCTTAGAGCGGATTTTCCAAAAGTGGATTATTTCCCTTTTCTTTTTGGAAAACCTATTTCTTCCCTGCTGTGGGCAAATGTGAACTTGGCCCTGGTCATGATTGGGTCAAGTTCAGGGGAGGAGTTTAGGTCAGAGGGTGGGCAGTGGGCGGAACATGTCTCCCCTCTCGCAAGCGACTTTCTCTCTCTCTCTCTCTCTCTCTCTTTTCTAATTTTTATTTTTGACAGATTATGAGAATGCTTGTGCTACAGGTTGATACATATTGATAGAATGTGTATGCTTGTGCTACATTTCTCTTTTGTTTGTTTGCTGCTGACACAGCACAGCACTTTGCAAGTGGCATTTTTAATTATTTGTGTGTGTGTGTGTGTGTTACAAAATATGTGAATGCTTGTGCTACATATGTTTCCCTTTCAAATTTGGCTCCAAGGTTGACTCAGCCTTCCATCCTTTTGTTGGTCGCTAAACTGAGTACCCAGCTTGTTGGAGGCAATTAGCAGACAAATTGTAAACAACTTAGAGAGTGCTGAATTCACTATTAAGTGATATAGAAATGTAAATGCTATTGCTAAGTTGAAGTGGGTTCTAGTGTCTCAGTGGAGGTTACTTCTCAGCTTCTCCTAGAACAGAACCGTGGAGTATTGTACGTGCATTGTTCCCTTCTCAATTTACTCAGTTCATAACAAGCTGTACCATATGCATCGTAATCTCCTGCAAAATATGAAACTTTTACAGAGAATAATAGTGCAAGACCCTTCAGTGATGTGGAATGGATGGTTTAAATATGGATATGTTTCTGTAGATTTGGGAGGTGGCACTATTAGGACCTCTTGGACTTTCCATTTGAGTGAAACTTTTGGATGCAGTGGCATGATTTGATTTATTTCTGAGATAAGACAATATAAATGGCATGGAAAGAATTTCACTCTGCTTTTCTTTTTTTTAAACAGGAGGTGATACGTATGAATAAATGCTACATTAATGGACAGCCAACTATGACTGACTCTGCACACCTCCCATACCTATCGGAAGAACTGTGTATTCTTAAACATCTTTTGGGAAAATGTTTAGACTTGCTGGGTGCTGTTGCTCTGTTTATATTTATAATCCCTCTATTCATTATCCTTCTTATCTACCTTTCTGCTTTATTCCTCCTAATCTATCAGAAGACCCATAACCTGAAAGGAGATTATTGCAGTAATATATGGGATAATGGACGACTGATTTTAAGTACCATGTGGGATAAATTTGCAAGATTTTGGAATGGTAAGCCAAGTGGGAACTGTGTGAAGTTTTAAATCTATTATAGGATGATCTATATATGTAGGATCTAAGCAATATATACTCATTACTGGGAAAGAGTTGTTTTATCTTGCAATGTTTGAAGTCAAATTGGGCTTTCATTCCACAGTGTGTATCTGTTTTAGAATATTATTACACAATGCACTGGATATTAGTAATTGTTGTGTTGGTGGGTGAGTGTGTTTTAATGATTTATATGTTTTAATGTGGTTTTAATTTTTTCTGATGGTTTCATTGTGTTTTAACTTTTGTATTTTCTGGGTTTTTAACAATGTTTTTTATTCATTGTAAGCTGCTTTGAATCCCAGTCTGAAAAAAAGGCAGATAGACATCATCATCATCATCATCATCATCATCATCATCATCTACTTTTAATGATGCATGCATTTTACAAAAGACAGAAATTGATCTGTTGGTCACAGTCCAGAGAATTTTTGCTGTACGTGATGGTTTCTATGAATGTTAAACGTGCTCTATTCATGATTTAGGCAGGCAGGGCAGTAAATCAAACACATTGGGAGATATTTGGAATTGTTTGTATGCTTCTTTGGATTGTGCTCTTTGATGCAGAGGAAATAAAATGATTATAAGTTGAAGGTGGCTATGTTTAGCTTGGAGAAGATAAGACTGAGAAGTGACATGATAGCTATCTTTTAATATTCAAATGGAAGATATGCAGAAAATGGAACAATTTTTTTGCTGCTCTGGAGACTACAACATGAATCAAAGAGTTTAAATAGCAAGAACGGAGATTCCACCTAAATATTAGATATATTATTAGTGTAAGAGCTGTTTGATAGTGGAATAGATTGCCTCAGAGGGTAATGGACTTTCCATCTTTGGTAGTCATTAGAAAGAGGTCAGATGGACATCTTTGACAAGTGCTTTAATGGTGTATTCCTTCATGGCAAGGGGGTTGGATGAGACAGTCCTTATAATCCTTTCTGATTCTGTGGCACTAGTAAATTTAAGAATACAAAAAGGCATTATAAATTAAGCATCCTCCCTTTCTCACATTCCTTCACTTGAGCATCTGTGTTAAATGTTCAAGATGAATTTCAATGAATAAATATATAGCAACTTTGTGATGCAGGTTGAGTATCCCTTATCAGGAATTCTGAAATCCAAAATATCCCAACAACCAAAATTGTCCATGTAGGGAGCTGACACAGTGACATCTTTGCTTTCTGATGATTCAGTGAACCTAAACTTTGTTTCACACACAAAACTATTAAATGAATGGGTCAACTCTTGCATACAGTGGAACTCCTTATACACTGGAACTATGTAATCTGCTGAACTGAATTTGTAGCATACAAGTGGATCTCTTTTCAGGTGATATACATAGTTAATTGTTTGTAGTCAGATGTGTAACAATTGCTTTGGTATCAAAATTTAAAAATCTTTTCTCTCAAATGGTTCCGCTATAAAAATACTAATACCACATCATTATGGCAAGGCTTCCAAATATTTTGTGACAGAATCTATGGGACCAGGTTGTGATGTATGGGGGGGGGGTCTCTTACCAAAAGGGCTTGACCTCTATAGGTTACAGGTTAAGTCACTGGTTAATCTGCATACTACAAGCTGTTTCACCAAATAACTCGCTGTCACCACATATTGATAAGCAAGGAGCAGTAGGCCTCTATTTTTTATCTATTGGAGATATAATTCAAAGCCTGTGGGTGGGAGGACATATAGTAAGAATCCACTAATGCAGAAGTGTCTGTTAATTCCCATTTCCTTACTGATTCTAACCCTATTGCAAGAGTTGGAGAAATTACTTTTTGCCATACAGTTCTCAGAACCCTCCCAGACAGCATAGTCATTGGCCATGTCTAGCAGGGATTTTCAGATTTGTAGTCCAAGATTTGCTTCATCATTCTTTCTGTAGGCTGCCAATCATTTATCCACTTAGGCTGCATCTACACCACAGAAATAATCTGGTCTGACACCACTTTAACTACCATGGCTGAATGCTATGGAATTCTGGGATTTGTAGTGGCTTGTGACACCAGCAAAGCTCTGGCACCAACAAAGCGTTGAGCCATGGAATAATCAGACCAGATTATTTCTGCAGTGTGGACACATCTTTAGTCTTATACAGTGGTACCTCGGGATACGAAATACCCAGGTTACGAAATTTTCGGGATACGAAAAAATCCCATAGGGAATCATTGTTCCGGGTTACGAATGTTTTTTCGGGTTACGAAAAAACTTTTGGTGCTTTTTCCGGCTTTTTCGCACAGAATCGCGGCTTTTCCCCATTAGCGCCTATGGCAATTCGGCTTACGAAGGCTTTTCGGGTTACGAAAGCGGCCGCGGAACGAATTAATTTCGTAACCCGAGGCACCACTGTATTGTATTCTGTTCCTTTATTTAATCCCACCAGTAATCCCTGAATACAGTTCCACTGAAGATGTTGAAGGAGCCAACAGTATTTATTTGATTTTTTAAACCACCATCTGCAATCTGAATGCCAGTTCATATGCATTTCAAAGAATCCATGCGATGATGAAAATGATGATGATGATGATGATGATGATGATGATGATGATGATGATGATGACGACGACGACGACGACCTTCAAGTCCTATCTGATTTGTGGTGATCCTAAAGTGAATTTATCATGAGGTTTTCTTCACAATATTTTTTTCATAACAGGTTTGCCATTGCCAATCTCTGAGGGTGAGAGACTATGGAGTTTATTGTACTGGCCCTGAAGAGGCCCAGTGCATTCTAAACGTGCACGCGCACGCACACAATGGGATGGGGCCAAGAACCCCATTTTACTGCACAGTGGAACACCGCCTTTGCAGCTGGGTGTTCCAATTGCGTCCCTGTTCCGTCCCAAGAGGTCACCATTTTCTGAGAACACAGTTCTCGAATGGTGCCTCTGGGAACGGAACAGGGACGCAATTGGAACACCCAGTGGCAAAGGCGGTGATCCACTGTGCAGTAAAATGGGGTTCTTGGCCCCATCCCGTTCTGTGTACGCCTGTGTGCGCGCACGTTTAGAATGCACTAGGCCCGTTTCAGGGCCAGTACGATAAACTCCTATGACTTATACCACAACATTTTTTTAAAAAGGAGGATATGTATGTTCTTTGTTGCTGTAGTTTTGTCTTCAAGTCATTTCTGAGAGACTGTGACTTATACCATTACATTTGAAAAGAAAAGGAGGATATGTATGTATTTTGTTGTTGTAGTTGTACCTTCAAATCATTTCCAGTTTATGGTGACTCTAGATAAACCTATCACAGGGTTTTCTCGGCATGTTTCTTCAGAAGAGAAGAGGAGGCTTGCCATTGCCATCCTCTGGGACATTGAGAGTGAGATTTGCTCAAGGTCATGCAGTGAGTTTCATGGCTGAACCAGGAATTGAACCCTGGTCTGTAGATTCACAGTCGAACACTCAAACCACTATGGTACACTAGCTCTAAATATTTATTTATTTCCTGCAGAGATAGGATGAGGAGGCATCAAACAACATTATTTCCTCCTTATTCCTTTTGTGAAAATAATATAATGGTTCAGAATCATTCTGTGGCTAGAAAGACCCCTTACATCAATCGGAAGCAGATCTATTATTTAACCTGTTATATCATAATACACATCAGTGGTTTTCAAGTAGTTACTTGATTGTAGATGTTTTTGAAAATTAAAATATATGAAATTAAAATATACTGAAATAATATATGACAGCAAAAATGTTTATAGGAACCATGTGTGTGTATATGCCTTCAAGATGCCTTTTCAGGCACAGAATACTAAAAGGTGGTTTTGCCAGTTGACTCTGCTTAGCTTCCATGATTAGATGGGATCTGGTGCCTTATCTAACTATGTTGTTGCAGTGCTATTATTACACTTTTACCGCTATGGATGCCTACTCTGCAATCCTGGGATTTGTAGTTTAAAGAAGGGTATTTTGAATTCTCAGCCAGAGAGCTCTTAGAAGTCACTAAACTACAAACTCCAGAATTCCACGGGAGCCAGCTAGAGCAGCTGAAATGGAATACAGTGGTGCCTCGGGTTACGAAATTAATTCGTAACGCGGCTGCTTTCGTAACCCGAAAAGCCTTCGTAAGCCGAATTGCCATAGGCGCTAATGGGGAAAAGCCGCGATTCCGTGCGAAAAAGCCGAAAAAAGCACCAAAAGTTTTTTCGTAACCCGAAAAAACATTCGTAACCCGGAACAATGATTCCCTATGGGATTTTTTCGTATCCCGAAAATTTCGTAACCTGGGTATTTCGTATCCCGAGGTACCACTGTAATAGTACTATAACAATATAGTGCGATGTTGTCCTTAGGGAGTCATTAAATGCTGCAAGTACTAGCACAAATTGGACCCAGTTCAGTGTTACTTACCATATATACTCATGTATAAGTCAACCTCATGTATAAGTCAAGGGCAGTTTTTGGATCCAGAATCATGGATTTTGATATGACCCATGGATAAGTTGAGGGGCAAACAGTGGAGGATGTTACAAAAGATCTAAAGGGGGGAAACAAAGCACCACTTCCCTCCCTATATCTCCCTCTCTGCACCTCTCCCAAGCATCAGTCTCGACATGGAAAAGAGGAAACAAATCTCGGTGCGTGCGCGTGCGCGCGCACACACACACACACACACACACACACACTTCCCCTTACCAGAAGCATCTCCAAGGCTCATGGCTTGCGAAAAGGAGGACAGACCCCACTGTCTCTCTGCTTGTCACTCCCAGGACTCCCAAGGCTCATAGCTTGCAAAAAGGAGGGCAGACCTTTCTCTCTCTCTGCCTTTCATCCCCAGGACTCCCAAGGTTCAGGGCTTGCAAAAATAGAGCACAGACCTTTCTCTCTCTCTGCTTTTCACTCCCAGGACTTACAGGCAAAATGGGGTACAAGCCAGGCCATACTTTCTGTGTGTTCCTTTCCTCAGCAGCAGCTTGTTAGCTCTGGCTGCGCGGGATGGCTGAGAGGGAAACAGACACAGACACAGACACAGACACAGACACAGACACACACACACACACACACACACACACACACACACACAGAGGGAGAGAGGAGGACAGTGCGTGCTGGGGCTTCAAACAGGGAGCCATTACAAGGCTACAGAGAAAGGTGGGCACTTTTTCTTTCAAGAAATTTATTAGCATTAACTCATTGCCCCGTACATAAGTCTACCCATGATTTTGGGGTTCATTTTGGGGCATAAATTTTTCAACTTATAGTTGAGTACAGTATATAGAAATTTGGAATAATCAATTTTATTATTTTTTAAAATATCTAAACAGGTTATGAACTACATGGCACAGAAAACCTACCAGATGGACCAGCTCTACTTATTTATTATCATGGTGCAATACCCGTAGACTACATGTACTTTTTAGCCAGATATTTTATTTTGAAACGGCGGTGTTGTTACTCAATAGCTGATGACTATCTCTTCAGATTTCCAGGTGATGTACAATGTTAACCTAAAAGGTCTATATATTTCAGACAACACAGATGGTACTTAAATCTCTTTTCATAGTCATTTTTTCTAAGTGAAAGGCAATTTCAGGGGCAGCCTTTTATGAGTTCAGTTTTCTAGTGAAAACTAGTGGTGTAGCAGTATATGTTTAAGTTTTGATGCTCATGGCTAATTCATAGCCCCATGTATAAAGAGTATACAAATATGCAGGCAACTGTCTTGATATTAACAAACCAGTTTTACCATGTTTGATTTCCCCCAGGAAGAGGTCTTTTGTAATGCTAATTGACTTTAATAGCCCTTTCGAGACCAAGCCATACCAAATGCCACAAGAATATACTATTGATGGGGAAATATATTCTCTACCCTCACACCTTGCTAGTGTAGCTAAACTAAATAAAAATAAAAAATAGGAACACCTGTGGAGTTTGACAAATTCTGCAATCATAACCACTAATAAAAAAGTTCTGTCACTGTTACCCTGTGTCCTCTAGTTCTACTATACTTTTGGTAAGAAGAAATTGCCAGAGAAGTAGACTGTGTGCATGTTATTTCTGCCATTGTGTGCCTTGAAGTTGTTTCTGACTTAGGCAAACCTAAGGAGACCCTATCACAGAGTTTTATGAGGCTGGGACTGTGAGGTAACCACCCAATAAGTTTCCATGGCTGAGTGGGGATTTGAACCCTGGTCTCCAGAGTTGTAGTCCAATGCTCAAACCACTATGCCATGGTGACTCCTCATGTGCATGTGGTTGCCATTATCAGTTTGTATTATCAGTTAGTAAGTATCACCCAGACATTAGAGCCTATTAAAAGGCATCTTAAATTCTTAAACTAAATAGAAAGGGGAAATTTAATCTCCTTTTAAGACCTTCTCTCATTTTGATGTTACCCTTCAACATACTGCTGTTATGCATTAGGTCTGAATTGGTTAAAGTTAACCACACTTTCCACATACTAGCGACATAGTGGCATCACTAGGATTGGTGTCACCCAGTGCAGTAACTCATTATGTCACTCACCCCATTGACCTCCCATTTCACATCATACAGAATTCTTAGTAATGCTTTTTTTAATGTCACTTGTAAATCATAATTCCCATATACCACTGAATGTAATTCTAATAATCGTGACATAAACAACTATGAAAATTAAAATTATACCTTCAAATTACATCACTATACACACAACCTAAATGTATTTACATATACAGTACATAGTGAAGATTTTGTTAAGTTGTGATGTTTTCAAAGAAAATTTACAAAGAATAAAAAAATAGCATTTCAATTTAAAAATTTTTTAAAAAAATTACCTTTTGAAATTTGAAATTTTAATTTTAAAAAATTCTGGGGCCTCTCCTTTTTCCTCCCATTGAGCTTCATCTCACTCCCACCATATCTTAAAGCCTTTTAAAGGGAAGTAGATGAATGCCATAGCCCATTTCTGCCAAAAGGTAGGTGTTTGAGGAGCAGTGGTGTCACCCCTCTTTAGGGTATCACCTGGTGCAGTCCGAACTCCTCTAGTGATGCAACTGGAACAAGGGTGAGCAAAATATGACCCATAGGCCACATGAGGCCCTTGGTACCCCTAGGTACAGCTTATGGGATCCCCTAAAATCTCAAGTCCCTCAAATCTCCCAGATCCTCCAATTTTTTACATTTTGGGGAGTCTGATATGGGGTTTATTTCCCCTCAAAGAAACCAAAATGTTCCCATACTACTTAAAAGGCAAAGACTGGCTCCACTAAACCCACCGCAGTCTCTCAAATCAGACCCAAAAATGAACTGAAAGAAAGACCAAAAAAAGCAGCCAAAATGACAGCTAGAAGTGACATCACACCACTTTCGGCACACTGAAATTCACAATTGAGATCCACCAGCTGGGTAAAGGAAGGAAAAATGCTCCCTATCCTGTTTATAGTTGCCCACCTCTGCTATATAAAGGCATATAAAAGAAATGTTGTAAATAATAATAATAATAATAATAATAATAACAACAACAACAACAACAAAGATTTATTTATAGCCCGCCCAATCACGAAGAATCCAGGCGGGTTACAACAATAAAATACATCAATTACAATAGAGTTAAAAATCAAACCCTAGACCTACCAATCCCCCCCCCCCATACCCAATACTAAAACAGAATTAAATAGTAATAGTATAAAAAACATTAAAAGCATTAAAAGCATTTTAAAAAGGCAGAAACATAGGCAGGGAAGAATAGACAAATGAGGGGACAATATCTCTGTATCTGGGGAGGGTAACTAAGTTGGAAAGGCCTGCCGGAAGAGATCCGTCTTGAGTGCTTTCTTAAAAGCTTTCAGAGTGGAAATGTGACAGATCTCCTCCAGCAGGTCATTCTATAGTTTAGGAGCAGTAGTAGAGAAGGCCCTCTGGGAAACTGATGTTAACCTAGGTTTTTTTGGCTGTAGTAGATTTCTTCCAGAGGACCTTAGTGTGCAGGGTGGACAATAGGGAAGAAGGCGTTCCCTCAAGTACTCTGGGCCCAAGCCATGTAGGGCTTTAAAGGTAATCACCAACACCTTGTACTTTGCCTGGAAACTAATAGGCAGCCAGTGCAGGGACTTCAAGACCGGTGTTCTATGGTCATTCCTAGAAGTTCCCATGATCAGTCTAGCTGCCATATTTTGTACCAACTGAAGTTTCCGAACTGAAGTATAGTGCTATTATTTTCTCACTACAGCCCAGTTTATTAGCTCCAAATGTTGCTGCAGCTTCCATTTATGTAACTTAATTACAGTTGTGATAGGTCTTAATATTTGAAGTGAATGTTTCATATTATTAGGTATCTTAAGGCTGGAGTGCTAAAGAGACATCCCTTGGATTGTATCTCATCATCAAACTCTCAGTAGGACTGACTTCTGAGTAGACATGCCAAGGGCTATAGTGCATGTTTCACTTCTTTGGTAGATAAAAGAGTGGAAGAGTTCAGATTGCTCAATACATCATATGTTTCATTCTCTGAAATGTATATTTAAATCATCTTATCAACTGATTACTTGACACACTTACATCTGGTATTACAGGAAAGTGTCAAGTTTTTCTAGCTCTTCTTACCTCCTTGCTCTGAGAGGGTAAAATGGTTTTGAATTGTAAATTACATTTTTGTACCCTAGATGAACATCCACAGCCTAGACCTAATGAATTCTACACAGCATGAACATCTGGTCTCTATAGTAGCAATTTTCACATTGTTAGCCATCTCCGTCTGTATTGCAAAAAAACAATCAAGAATCATTTGGTACTAACATCTAATATAACATAAACATTCATGAATTACAATCCACTCCTTATTTGGTGTTTAACTCCATAGTATAGCACTATATTTGAGTGAATAGTCCTTATGCCATGCCTTTACTAAGGGCAAATTCTAAAGTGTTACCTTACAATGCTTTTCCAGCTCCTGAAAAGATTCCTAGTTGCATATACATAAAACATAGAATCGGCTTATTATTATTATTATTATTATTATTATTATTATTATTATTATTATTAATCTTTATTTATAAAGTGCTGTAAATTTACTCATAAGTTCTTATGAGCGCTTCATGGTATCCTAGTTAATGATGGTTATAATCCTACATTGAATAAGATTGAACATCAGTTACACATCAAAATTCCTCATCACCTCTACAGCTGACCCCAATTGTATCCACACATCTAGCTCTCAACTGTATTGCTTTACATAGAAACTGAGCTGCGGTAATTGATATTTTTGAATCTTGACCACTCATGAAGTACATGAAGTTTTAACATGGGTATCCCAGAACATTGATTGTTTGATATAGGGACCAAGACACTGTTTGTACAAATTACACTTGAATAGAATATGAGCTAAATCTTCTATCTCTTGGTCTCCACAAATAGAAGTTCACTCATCGTAAGGAATACCATTAAATCTACCATATCTTACCATTGTGTCAAGCTGATCAAATCTAGCTCGAGTAAATGCCTCTCTCAGGTATTTTGGCATTTGTATTTTTAGGTAGTTAGGTCTTTGAAAAGTGCATTTAAAACGGCTCAGCCATTTTAAATTGCCTACCTAACTAAGGGTGGCTATATCTTTTTGGGCCTCGATATCCTGGATTCTATGTCTTGCACCCTTTTTTGCTTGCCCATTGACTGTGCAGGTTACAGGGAGTCCACAACTCACCATAAAGTTTGTTATTTACATAAACCGCATTATGGCATTATTATATATTATGGGATGACATTACATAATGCTTATTTCTTACAGGTCTTAGATCTTTAACAAGTGTAATGTGCATTATGCCTCGTACAAAGGAAGAATGTTTAAATATTCTAAAAAATGGCCATCTACTGGGAATTTCCCCTGGGGGCGTTCGAGAAGCACTCTTTAGTGATGAATCATATAAACTTGTATGGCATAAACGGAAGGGTTTTGCTCATCTGGCTTTAGACGCTAAAGTGGTAAGTACTATGTCTACATTATTTTTTATCCAAATATCACTGAATGCTTTTTTTTAAAAAAAGTAGCTGTACAGCTAGAGTACATGTTTTTACATATAAATATTTTCTTCTTATCAGTCATTGACAATTAATTTTCATGTTCCCAGCCCTTGAATAAATAACGTGTCTGTCTCTATCCTAAGATAACATGTTACAGCAAGGAAAAGAAAAAGAGAGTGAGCTGATCACTATTTGTAGTGTATAGGCAAGATTATAAATAAAATGAAATTACTAAGTGGGAGTACAAGAGACTAGAAAGAGAATGATCTAATTTGGTGATATGGTTATCAGGAATGAGAGTGATATCCTTCCTTCATAGGTTATTTATATTTATATAATAATAATAATAATAATAATAATAATAATAATAATAATAATAATAATACTTTTTATTTATAGACCGCTATTCCGCAATGATCATAGCGGTGTACAGTACAAAAATGCAATAACAATACAATACAATACAATACAATCTCTCTCCCTCAAGATGGAGGATGAAGGGAGGGCTTGTCTTCTTCCAGGCAGGCCTGGTGGTGCTAGCCTGCCTCTCTCTCCCTCAAGATGGAGGATGAAGGGAGGGCTTGTCTTCTTCCAGGCAGGCCTGATGGTGCTAGCCTGCCTCTCTCTCCCTCAAGATGGTGGCTGAAGGGATAATTTATAATTTATAACAATTTATAGTATATATTTATATTTATATTAACAATTTCTTCCACAATTGGTACTTTCTAAGTGAGCAATTTCCAAGAGCACTCGAGCATAAGACATTGGGTTCCCTAATGGAACCAGGGTGATAGTGTGGTCCCTGGCTTATTGTGGGTGGGGGTACCCTTCAAGAGCTATGGAACAGAATGGAAGGAAACCATAATTAAGAACTAGTTAATTAACAACAGGTTGTTTAGTAAGCAAGTGGAAATTCTCTTGACTTGGGTCTGGGTGTAAAAAGGCTTGTCAATGAATACTTTAAATCAGCTTCCATTGATTCCTAAGGCTGCCTGTACTCCTTTCTAACTTCCCTCGCATCACAACACCACTTTTAACTTCAAAGGCTCCTTGTAACATCTAGGGGGAGCAGTGTAACAATTTGGCTACATTTTCATCCCCTGAGCTATTATGGGTTTGAAGAAGGCCTTTTTAAAACCTGCTTCCCTAAGTGCCTAGAAGCCAATTCTGGTATTGAAAAAAGATTTCTCCGGGCCTTAAATAAGTTGTGAGGGAGCTGGCAAAATGGCTTGTGTGCACATTGTGTGAGAGGCACAGAGGAGTGTCAAAGGAATGGTGAGGTTTGTGATGACCTACTCCTGCACTTTACTTAGCCCTGCTTTAAGCAGTGCTTCAGTTCATATGAGACAGTAAACAGAGAACCACATGCATCAGGAGTGGGCAGAATCTGGAATATAAGGTTTGAAAATTAATTCAATTATGTTAACTGTGATAATCTGGAAAATTAATTTACTAGCATAAAGACTGATAGCTGAGATCATTTAATTGATCAACTTATTATTAAACAACTCATCATCATCTTACTGTTAATCAGCTCCTCAGTTTAATGTTAAAGTGAGACTAGATCATCAGATTTACAGACAATGGCTCAGAAGTTGTCACTGTTAAACATAGGGAAAAACACTGTATCACTGGCTCCCATAAAAGGTTTCTTTTCATCAATTTGACTGCTTCTAACCTGAAATTTCCTCCCAAATGTACTACAAACCCCATAACAGGACTTTAGCCTAGGAATGATGAGAGCCCTGCATGTCTAGGAACTGCCATATTGAGGAGGGCTGTTCCAAAGCATGAAATTTCACCTTGCAACCTCTTCAGTTCAGTCTGTCACTCGTCTGCCTCTCTTTTTCCCACCTTAACCAACATATACACTTCACACACACTTTAAAGGTCTTGTTTGTTAAGGTTAATAGGATTTGTTTATTTCAGTGAGGGGGCACTGATCTCCACAAGTGCAACAATAAGTAGATGTTTTCAAAGATTGGTCAGTAAATTTGTTGGATAATTCTTCATATGAAAAGTCTCTGAGCATGTGATTGTTGTTATGTCTGTTCAGGTTGCCTCTGACTTATGGTGATCCTATCACTGGGTTCTCTTGACAATATTTATTCAGAGGGAGTTTGCTATTGCTTTCTTCTAAGGCAGAGAGAATGTGACATGCCTAAATGGGTTTCCATAGCTGAGCTGGTATTCAAACCTTGCTCTCCCATAGTCCTATCCAACACTCAAACCACTATACTTATATCTAGCAACATACACTGAACATATTCTGGAAAACTGAATCTACACTTATCGCTCCATATTCACTAGGGTTAGGGGCACAAGACCCCTGTGAATATGAAAAAATCACAAGCTACAAATGCCTAGTAGACTATTCTCTCTAGGAATCTCTAGGTCTTTTAGTGCAACTTTTAGTTAAAGTTGACTATAGAATTGCACTGGAAGACCTAGATATTCCTAGGGAGAACATATTAATCAAATCTGTGAATAATGAAATCTGCAAATATCAAAGCTGCAAATACAGAGGGATGAGTGTACATCCTTTCTGCATCTCCATTCCCAGTCAGGTTGTACATGTTGGTAGAGCACAGGCTCTGCATGCAGGACCTAGTTATTCAAACACAATTTATTGCATATGCAGTTTTAATGATCAGATATCTAACAAGCCCAGTCTCTTCTGTACCTATTTTACCTTAACTGTACAATCAAAAGGAGTGGGTAAGGAGATGGGTGAGTAAGGAGAGAGAGTGAATGGAGAAAGCCAAGAGAGAAAGAAATTTTCAGTACTAACTGTATTGTTTTATTCCCACTGGAGGACAAGACTTTTTTCTGTCCCAGAAGTAAGTGTCACAAGTTTATATTGTTAGTTTGTCCACTGTATTTTTTATTTACTCATTATATTTCTGGTTCCCAAAAGCCTAGTATATTCAGGGACCAAGTGGACGTGGGAATGGGAACAACCATTTCAAGGCATGAAATCCTGAAAGAGAATGCCCTGACATTTATTGAAACAGTTGGGCAGTTTGGTAGGGCCCTGCTAGGAATCTTCCAAGAGAAGATTTCTGGGAGAAGAATGTCAAAAGTGTCATGCCAGCACTGTAAACAATGAGGGCCAAAACAGAAAAAGAATGCAGAGGAAATAGTTAAGTTACATGTCATTTTATTTTGCTCCAGGATATTTATGAAGAGGGTGTGTTAAAACCAAAACTAAATTACTTGATTTTTTACTGAAATAAGACAAGGTAATTGAAAGCAATAAATGCTTATAAAACTTTGAAATTAATAAAACAATAGGAATTAAATTAAAATAATAGGAATACTCATTAAAGCATGGCAGCTAAAGCAAAATGTTCAATAATAAAGCAAATGATGAGGTAATAAATGTAATAGTGTATGCTTATAAAGTATTATTATAGGAATGCAAAACAACATAGTAGTCTTCTGCCATGTTCCAGCCACAGTACATTAAGTGCAAATGCTTGGATAACTGTTCTTAAAATATTAAGGACTAGATGCCATATGTTAAATCATAATGCTCAATATTTGATATGTGTATCTATTAATTTAAACCACAAGAATAGAACACCCTATAAAGATTTTAAAAAATTGACAAAGAAAACCTTTTACAAATTGGGCCTATCCCAACCCAATACTAATAACCAATTTACAAGAATCCTACACAAGCCAATCTTCAGACATGAATGTTGACTGCTGGATCCAAATTCTTTACACATTTCTTTGTTTTCTTCTTTTAATGGGACCTGTCCCTTAAACTGGATGAATCAAAATTCTGAAGTCAATTCTTTTGAGTTAATTACAATCCTCCCTCTGTTCTTGCAGTCTTGAGCCTTGTGTTTCTTGCCTATGTGTGGGGGCGAACGGAGGGGGAAACAATAGGGGCGTGTGTCCAAGGAACATGTGCACGCAGTAACATACCTATATTCAAGCCAATGAGGCCTGAATATAAGCAAAGCTCCATTTTCACAGAGAGGTCCAGAACAGATCCACCGCAAAAAGGAGGGGCCGACTGTACACACCCTTTTGGCTTTTCACACATTTTTGGTAACTTTTGGTCTGTTCTGCATATAAAGAAGATAACTTCTTAATATCAAAAATCATAGGCCAGTATTTCAAATGATCTATTTAGTTAAGTCTATTTCACTAAGTAACCAGTGTAACATAGGGGCTAAACAGACCACTCCTTTGGAGTGGCATCCCAACACCTTCTTCCTCACCCATTTGGGGTTGATGCAACTGCACGCCACAGCCCCAATCTGGCATTTTTCAGGCCCCAAAAGAAGTGGCAAAATGCCGCTCCTTTTGGAGCCGGAAAAAGGGTGCCTTTGCCGCTGCAGTGACACTTTCTGGTGCTCCTTTTGGTGTGTGTCATCTGAACTCGACACCAAAGGAGCAGGCAGAGTGATAGTGGCTTCAGGGTGGAGTTGGGGCATGCATCATGCAGCTGCCACACCCCCCACTCTGCAATGAAGCCAGTGTTAAACGCTGGTCTGTGCAGCACCATAGTTATTTAAGCATTGGACTATGACTTGGAGACCAGGTTTTGATTCCCTGCTTGGCCACGGAAACCCACTGGGTGACCTTGGACAAGTCACATGCTCACAGCCTAAGGGGAAGGCAATGGCAAACCTCTTTTGAACAAATTCTGCAAAGAAACCCCTATGATAAGTTCGCCTTAGGGTTGCCAAAAGTCAGAAATGATTTACAGTGTATGGCACATACCACCACCACCGCACTCTCCTGGACCAACCGCCCTCAAAACTGACCCTACATTTCCATTGTAAAAAGATTGCTGAGCAAATTAAATTACCCTAGTTCCCATTTGAAACTATGTTTCAATGTGATCAAATCTGTCATGATGAAGCGAGGCAAAGGCAACAGAACTGGATTTTCCAGACACCAGCTTAAAAGAGGTTCTTTTGAAAAAATGTCATTCCAAAGCTTGTCAAGCAAGTGGGAACAAAAGATCGGGATCACAGTATTCTGGAGGGGAGGGACTAAAGGCAGAGGGGTGTTTAACATCCCTCCGCATTTTTTAGGGGGTGTCCCCCCCCCCCCCCAGTGCTGTCTTGTCATTGTTGGTGTGATGTTTGGTTCCTTTTTTAAAAAAATAAATAGATAAAATGAAGCAACGAAGCAACAGAATGGTTTAGTTACTACTTACAAAGGTGCTAAACCACTCTGTCTCTCAAGCGCTTAACTGTATTTACAAGAAAGAAAGAAAGAAAGAAAGAAAGAAAGAAAGAAAAACATGCCCTGTCCTCCTTCTCACAAGTCTCCCTCGGTCCTGGTGCCCTCCATTTCCATCCTCCTCCTCCTCCTCTTCTCCCTTTCCAGCTTGGTGATGTCCCCTTCCCTGGCCCCATGCTCCCCAGCCTTGCCTCCGTCTCATCCTACTCCTCTTCTCCGCCCCCCATCTTGCCTTGCTCCATCGCTATCCTCCTTGTCACACTCTCTCAGCCTCAGAACACACTCTCTCACCCCCCACCCCCCCCCCCCCCAATTTCCAAGCCAGGCTTATGTCAGATGATTGACCGGGGAGTTTACAACAGTGCTGCCAGTGGGAACCATAGTCGCCTCAAAAAACCCCAATCACACAGGGTAAGGGGAAAAATCCTTTCATAATGAGAACTAGGGGTATTTTGAAAAGGCTTTCCAAACCGGGGCAGGAGTGAATCACAAAGTGATTCATGCTGCCATTGACAATGACCCCTGAGAAAAACACCATTCACCCATGCTCTGATCACTAGAACAATGGACCACCATTCTCCCCATGAAGATGATGCCCAGTAAAGTACCTTGTGGGGTAGGGATGACTGATGATCAGAGGCATCACTAGAGATGTGCAGACTGAATCAGATGATATGCCAGAGAGCAGCCACACAGGACTCTGAATGGCCATATTCAAGGCCACAGCACCACCGTCTTCATCAGTTGTCTGAGCAGGTGGCTGGCCTGGGGAAAGAGCAAACAGTTCACCAGCATCCTCTGCACTGGGTGAAACCAACCTCAGCAATGCTCGTAGTTATGATCATGGCAATGTCACAATTGTAAAGAGTGACTGTGAATATGGAATCATTATGAATGAGTAAATCTAGGTAACTTTCATATTGACTGTTTCTGCATAGTCAAACTGTGATATGCTATGATCGTAACTCCCCTTTCCCCAATTTACTTCACTGAGAAGCAGCTGAATGGGAAGAAGGTCCATTCTATCAGTGAACTGAGAGCAGATTAATGGTGGCGGGTTACAGACCACCGAAAAGCGGCAGTCTGCTGCCGCCGCCGGTTGCAGCATCCAGGAACCGCAGCAGCCAAACAGCGTGGTTCCCGGATGGTGCAAAGAAGGAGCACGAAAATTCTGCTCCTTCCTGCTCCCTGGAAGAGATGCCGCAAGTGCTGAAGCGTGCACTCGTGGCGTAATTTCCAGGGCGTGACATGCGGACGCAGCGCATCCACTACGTCAAGATGGCGGCGGCCGTGTGGAACGGCCGCCGCCATTTCATATGGACTCAGTCCGTACTAGGGTTAGGGGCATCTGGAAGAGACACCCCTTTCTAACCCTAGTACGTGCTGAACACGTACTTTCCTGCCCGTTTGTAATGGGCCAGTGTTTCCATTAGGGTTTTTTTGGTGGGGGTACTGGCAAGGACAGGTTACTTCTACTTTACTAAATAGCTGATGTAAAATACTGGCCCAAATTTTTAAGAATTTATCCCCCCCCCCATATTTTCTTTTATTTTTTACGTAAAAAATTACTGATTTATTACCTTTTGGACATTATGTTTATTTTTATAAGTTTCTTTGTTACTGTTTTAAGCATTTAAAAATATCCTTATTTTGTCTAGATTTTAATATTTTTATTTTTATTTTTATTTTAACCTGGATTAATTTCTACAATTTCATCTGTCTTCCTTATTCTCATTTATATCCTACCTTTATTCTCAAACCCAGATTTAAATGCAACTGTAAATGACATCAAATAGAATAGAATTAAAGTCTATAAACAATTAACATGAAGATGTAATTAAATTGTCTCTCACAAATGTTAATTAAACTGCCAATAACAATTTAACACATGTCTGAAATAATAAAAGCAATATAATTAAAATAGTATAATTAAAAAATGTTTTAACAGCGTACAGTTAAAAGCACTGCATGCTTATTTCTTGTACTTCTGCTTTGGACCTGAAGCTATCACTTTCTCTTGATCTGAATGCTAAAGTAATATCCAGCTGAAAGAAATATAATTTAGTTTGCTTTTCACTAGGTTAGCTGGAGGAATTCTAGGAGGCAAGAAATTTTAGCAGTATTTGAAATGTTGATTTCAACATTTATATCAATATACCATTGTATGTTAATTCTCTATTATTATTATTATTATTATTATTATTATTATTATTATTGCTCCTGTAGTATCATTCACATGTTTTTATACTTTTATCATTGTGTATATTAGACATTTTCATATTTTAGTTTAGCAACATCTCCATCTATATATTGTCTCCTTAACATCTCCTTTATTTTCATATTTCTGGATTGATTTAATGAGCTTGAACATATCTACTATTTGCATGGTGAAATATTAAAGAATTCTTTCAAATTGGTCCAAAACACACTGCAGAAATAATCCAGTTTTAGGCCCCATTCAGACTCACCTATTTGCGCTGGATGGAACGGGATAGATCCGTATCCCCCCCCCCCCCCGAATACCTCCGGAAGCAAGTGCCCACTATTTACCTCAGGGTAATTTAACCCTGAATACCATGCAGCTCTGAGGAGAGTTCTCATTTGCCAAACTGGTTTTAAAAAAGGCTCCTTTGCTGTCAGTCAAATTTATTTCTGCTTTTGTTGAGGTGATGTTTCCTACAGCAATTGGGCCACCGGATGTGTGCTTCCCCCCTCCTTTAAAAAAAAACAAAAAAAAAAAAACAGGTGCCAGTATGCGCAGATGCTGTCAAATTTAAAAACCTCCAGGTGTGTGTGTGTGGTGTGTGTATTTGGGTCACTACAGATTATGGATCTCCCCTGCCTCCATTTTCAATCCCAAAATGCAATCTAATGCATTTGCATCCTTCCTCCTTGCCACCCTAGTGCTTCATATGCACGTTAAATTGGACAACGGCAAGAAAAATCCTCATACAGAGGATCAGAGATATTGATACCCAGCATTCATTATCAATTGCCAACACAACTTGCTCTCCCACAAATCTAGGTGTGGAATTTAGTCTAAAGGGTGGTGCAAACTACTTAAAAAATCTCACAATTCCCAAATATTGCTTGGCATTTACTAAAGTGAGATTTAATGCATTTCCATCTGCGGTATTGGAAGGCCATTTCCAACATGTTGAGTACAAAGATCGTCTGTGCCTATGTGGAGAAGGGTCTGTAGAATCCATATCACATATCCTTCTTATATGTACTTTTTACAGGGATGACAGACTGAGACTAATAAAACCCTTATTAGACAAATTTCAGGGAAGATCTCAGGGTTGGTATACAAGATATCTATTAAAGGACACTGATAAAAAGGTTACAGAAGAGGTGGCAAAATTTTGTTTTGCAGCAATTAAGACCCGTAGGGCTATAATAACTACTACAGCAAGAATCAATAACTGGTGTCAGTAGCTAACAGTAAACACCCCCTCTTGACCCAGCCTATTTTTATAGTGCACTGAACCACGAGAAAGAGCAGTATCTCTTTCACATAACAAGGTCTGCTTATGTTCTTAACTGATTAATAAGATGAAAAGCTACAAGCTTGTTATATTTAATTGCACAGAGACTGCATATTTATTCTTAATATGTTATTGTTGTGTTAAAACTGGTTGTGGTTGTTTTGTCTTATTTTTAATTTTTATATTGCCTGGAGATCTGTTGACTGTAATAAAAGCTTTGATTGATTGATTGATTCATCAACACATATAATAATAATAATAATAATAATAATAATAATAATAATAATAAATTCCTCACCTCGGAATACCATTTCTGCATCCTTTGCTTTCCCTCAGCCAGCCCAGTTCCTTACAGACAGTAGCAAAAGCATTCTGTATCAATTTGCCAAATTGAGAGAGAAACATTTGTAGCATTCACACTTTTACAAAGTCTTTTACAAAGTGCATGCTGCTGGAAGCAAGCAAATGAAAGGGAAAGTAGCACAAGCAGACACATTCTATCTATATATGTATCTACCTGTAGAACTATGTGCATAGATTGTATAAGAAATAAAAAATAAAAAGAGAGCTGCCTGGTGCAAGAGGGAGTCTTGTTCGGTTCTGTGCCCTCTCTCTGACCTACCCTGAACTTGACCCTTTCTCAAGCACCCTGATTGCCCTTTGCATCCTTCCTCTGGCTCCTTGGCTCTGTCAGTCACCCCGATTGCCTGGTATCCCTTCTTTCCCCCAGCTCCTTCCTCCTCCTTCACTCCCATGAAGGGGAGGGAATATTGTGCCCACTGCCCTCCTTCTGACCTAAATCCCTCCCCTGAACTTGCCCCGATCATGATCCCAGCCGACTGGCGGAGGGCAAACGTTGTCCCCATCTTCAAAAAGGGGAAAAAAGAGGATCCCAACAATTATCGTCCAGTTAGTCTGACATCAATACCAGGAAAGATTCTGGAGCAGATAATTAAACAAAGAGTTTGTGAACATCTAGATGGCAATTCCATAATCACAAAAACTCAACATGGGTTTCAGAGAAACAAGTCATGCCAGACAAATCTAATCTCTTTCTTTGATAAAATTACCAGCTTGGTAGATGAAGGGAATGCTGTGGATATAGTATATCTTGATTTCAGTTGGAAATGACACTTCCATTGGAATGACACTCTAAAGTAGGGCTGCACGTTTGCTCAGGTTCCAATGTAAATTGTGTTTCAGAGTTAGTCTGTGAGTTCTGTGGGTTGCTGTTGTTTTTTAGAAAAGCAAAGATGATATGTTGTTGTTTGTAACTGCCCTCAAGTTGACTGACTCATGGCAACCCTGTTGATGAGACATCTCAAAAAAAAAAAATCAAAACTGTCCTCCACTGCTCTGCTCAGGTCTTGCAAATTTAGACCTGTTACTTCCCTAATTGAGTCTATCTACCTAGCATGCAGTGTTCCTCTTTTTTAAAACTGTCCTCTACCTTTTCTAGCATTATTGCCTTTTCTAATGAGTACGACAGTCTCAGTTTTGACATCTTGGCTTCAAGGAGATTTTGAGGCTTTATCTGTTCATGGATCCATTCATTTGTCTTTTTTTTTTTTTTGGCTGTCCATAGTATCCTCAGTACTCTTCTCAAACAAACTGATTTTCTTTTTATTCACTGTCTTCACTATCCACCATTAACATCTGTAGTTTAGTGCTCAGTTGTATGTCAAAATATCATCGTCATTATGTCCTGTGGCCTTTAAATTGTTGTTTACAGTGTGAGGAAAGAAAAGAAATGTATGTACTTCATGCATAGTAGAAATTCTTGACCTAATTGTTCCTCCTCTAATGAGAACACACCCTGAGTTGTGTTCTCTTCACACTCCAGAGCAGGGCTTTGATCTTAATTGATACACATAACATCAAAACCCACACACACTATTCTGAAGGTTCCGCTAATGATCCCAAGGAGGTTTTCATAGAGCATATACGACTGAATGGGAAGGAAAGAAGTGGACTGAGATCAATTCTTCTCCCCTTCAGACAATGAAAACACCATCTGGATTAACACCATCCAAAAGATCAGAAGACTTATATTTGCAAGAGAAAGACCCTGCACCCAAATAAGTGTCTTATACTCTCCTAAATTGGGATGGAAAGAAAGTTCAAAAATATTTTTAAATGGTCAAATGGTCAGAAAACTTGTTTCTTGACTGTAAACAAATGCTGAGGAGAATCTGTGCAATTTTGGCTTATTCTAACCAAAATTCGCACAAGTTTGTTTAAAAACTACTGTTTTCTGTACAAAATAGCCATGTGTGAATTTTGTGCAGAAGTCACAAGTTGCAAACAGTTTTTGCAAACTGTACAGTTTTCAAAGATTTCCTTGCACCCAGAAGAAAGCTGATAAATTACTCACAGCTTCCTTCAGAAAGAAAATTAGCGAATTACATCCATACTCTTAAATTAGATCTGTGCCAATCAAGTGTTTAAACTCGCATGTACAGAGCCTCTAATAACACTATATGTGCCTTTGCTATCATTTTTTAATGTATGTCTCAACTCTCTGTCAAATTTGGCATTCAAGATGTAATTAAGATGAATGGCTGTCTAATGCTTAAGCTCTTTCACCTTAAATACAGTCTAGTAAAGCAAAATAGATAATGTGATGTGTTCACACTGTAAGTTTCCATTCTCTTTGCTTCATTGACTGCCAACTTGCAGGATGGGGAAATTCTCAATATGATGTCATATCATACACTTTGATTTACAAGGCGTTGCTGCAAGAGAGAGACATCAGGCAATTACTTTGTTGTGAGCAATTCATGCAAGTCTGATCTTGGTACCAGAGAAGGGAGGGACAAGGAGGAAGGGAAAAGAAAGGGGAAAATGCTTTGTATAGTGCGGAAGAATAAAATTAGACTCCAATATTTTAAAACAAATGGAACCATGCATAGTAACACTGAGATAAACATAAGGTCATTGTTCTATAACATACAATAATTAATTTTTTACATTCTTTTTGAGGAACTGTGAATGATATACCATTGAACAGCTTAATCTGTCAGGAATATCAGAGCTTCCCTAAGAGAGCAAATATCTCAGACCAAGATCAAGGACAGGTAAAACAAGAACTAGCAGAACAGGCTTTGCATACATGGTTGGGCATGAAATGTCAGCGCTCATTTGGGAAGAAATATCTACCTTTCTGGAAGCCTTTTGGGAACCCATTAGCATTTATACTACTATCAAATAGCTCTTCAAGAATCAGTTGCTCTTATATCTCTTGGACATGTGTGAAGGCTGGCTGCTTGGAATTAGTATCAAAGATGATCTTAAATAAAAAGAAATAGCTAATTAAGGAAATTATTTCTCTTTACATGACATGTCTTTACATAGCATGTACCCTGAGCACATGGTCTAAAGGGGTGGGGTTTCTGCTGAGTCAATGACTTGCTTGAAAGCAGAATTAGCAGCCACTAGCTCTATGTAACTGCTGTCTCAAACTTTGGAGCTCAGCTTCTGAGGAAAGATCAGAACGGGAGCTGCAGATTTTCTTGAGGAGGTCATCCAGGAAAAAAAAATGCCAATTAAAATGAAAAAGGTTGTAGCATCAAGGCAGCAACCTTGAGGAAAGTTACTATTGGGAGCAAAGCATGCACAACCCACACTGGCCAGCTGTTAGACTCACCCACTTTTGACAGAAAACTTCTGATGACACACAGACTGAGTTGATAAGCCATATGAGCCAAATGGGCTAAAGATAGGAGGATGGCATACCTCTGTCTGCCAGGGTTCCATAGATGTGCTAGTATCTCCAAAGGCTGTGGGGAGAATTTCGGAGCCAGCTCATGGAGCTTGTCAAACTGAAAATAGGAAGAGAATCTGCCAAGGGGTTCTGGATCCTAGGAATATGATGGGATTGGAATAGGATGTTGTTATTCAGACATGGGAGGAACAGGCATCTGACTAGACCCATAACCCTAGAAGACCAAGAACTTTGGGAATCAACTACCAGGACTACCAGAACCTGGACCAATGCAGCATTGTCACAGCAGAACAGGTCCGACCTGTTAGCAATGTTTTCCACCCAGCTGTGAACAGCTACATCAATTGGGAACAGTTCTATGACTGTCAAATGCCTAGTCATACTGCTGTTTATACAGCCCAGGGGCAAAGGTTCAGCACATCACTGCCCCTGCCAGTAAAGGCCAAAGCCATGTGCACCTGCTCCATCAGAATGGACCTATAGCTCAGCCCACAAAAGTTAGGTGTACCTCCAAAATGATACTACATTGTAATTATGGAGCAAATTGCACCAGACTCCCAAACCTTCCCTAATTTTCTTAGTATATGGTAATTGAGAGCAGGACCTCCCCCCCCCCACATTGTATTGTACAGTGCGCCCACATCATACGTGAGTGCACTTTATGTAGCCTTCATCATATGCTAAAAGCCACTCAGGGAGAAGGGGTGTCGCGTCCCATAGGGACTAATGGGGCGTGTGCCTGTGGCACACGTACCACCGCGCCACCATGTGCATGAGCCCCATTCATTTAAATGGGGCTTGAGCATAGGCAGAATTTGCTTTACATGGGGAAGTCTGAAAAAGATGCCCAGGAAAAGGGGGTTTAGGGGAGGGACCCTTTATCTTCTCATGTGCAAAGTTGCACAGCAAGTCCTGAAAGGCCTGGAGGGTATCATCACACACCAAAGAAGAGGGCCCACCTGCAAACAAAAATTATCAAGATAATGCATAATTACAGGATTTGTGTGATTTCTTGACTGTACACAGCTTGAGGAAAGTCCTAATCAAATATATGGCCTGATATCAAACAACCCATAGGCATGGCTGTATCATAGTAGTATGCACCCTCAAAGTGGAAGCCCAAAAGGTCAAAATCATCCTGATTTTGTTTTTCATCTCTTGCACACCATCATTGCATTATATTTGACTTCTGTTTAATCCCATTTTCTGCTTCTTAGAACACATCTGGCAAAGTGATAAGCAAGGAAAGAGAACAGTGACATTTTTTGTTATCTGCTTTTGGTATTGAAGGGGACACAAGGAAGTTCTCTTTAACTGTTACAACTTGAAAAGGTCATCTTATGAGATGAATGTTTGGGTTGGAACAGGGAGAAAGAACTCTTGGCTGGCAGGGCCAAGGTGGGTAACTAGTTTGGCAGGGTAAGTGGAAAGTTGTAGCAATGGGGTTTGGCAGCACCAGCTCTGTATATGAGATATAAGATTGAATAATGTAGCATATATATGGTTAGATCAGTCATTTCCAGTTGCCATGTGTTTGTCACATGGTCATTTCTAAGTTGATCCTGTATCAAATCTATATGCATGGCTCTGTCATGATGATATGATAGGATGTAATGATAATATGATGGTAAGATGATATAGTGATATAGTATTATGCTGGTTTATTGAGAGGGGAATACGAATCCTGTAGGAAGCCAAGTTTGGGAAACAACAGGAGGGGGCAAATGGCTGGAGGAGAGAAAGATTTGTGGTTTTATTATCCTGTTGTTCCGGCAAGCGGACCAAGGCTGTAAACCAGGGATGTCTCCTTCTTTAAGTGTGATTGGATGATAATTCAGGAAAGAAAAGGGGAACCATGAAAGGTCACTTTGATCCAGATCAAAGGCTTGGGATCGTAGCTGGGAGGGGGCTGGATGATCTGGGGGGAGGGGAAACTTTTCTGTTCTGACATAAACCCTGGACGGAGGACCTTCTGTCTCAATTCCTAGAATTAAATATTTTGTTTAAATCACACTAAGATGTTCTCTTGGGCCCCATACAGACAGGCCAAAATAAGGCTGCTTCGGGTCACTTTGGAGGTATGCTGTTTAAATGATGCATGTGTCCTAAGAGTCTGGAAGCCATGCCAAAGCCATGCTCCAGTCCTAAGGACAGGAGCACAGCTTTGGCTCAGCTTGTAGCTTCTTAAGATGCATGTGTAATTTAAACAGCATACCTCCAAAGTGACCCGAAACAGCTTTATTTTGGCCTGTCTGTATGGGATCTTGCTTATTGGAAACTGAGTCCACTGTTCTTGAATCCTGTCCGAAATCCATCTTACTGTAGGAACATTACTTTAAAAATATTCATTAATGTCCAAGTGAAGACAATGGTTGAAATTCATTTTTTGAATTTCTTTTCCTCCAGGCTTTTTGTGAAGGTAAGTTCACCTGAAGTGACTAGAAAGGTTGGCTGTTCTGACACAGCCTCAAAATGTGGGAAAATGCTCCTGGGAGCAATGGGATATGATGATTTGATGTCCCAACCCTCTCATGAAAAGACTGTACAGAAATAAAACTGGCTGCTTTATTTAAAATTATAGAATGTACCGTTTATAAAATGTAACAATGCTTTTTAAACTATTACGTCTTTTCTTCTTCCTTAGCCCATCATTCCGATGTATACACAAAATGTACGGGAAGGATTTAGGGTCTTTGGACGAACAAGTAAGGCATACTTCTGGTATATAATTTAGATCAGGGGTAGGCAACCTTTTTGAGCTGGGGACCGGGTTGCTGTCTCTCAGACAACTGGGGGGGGGGGGGGGAGCCAAAAAATAATTAATTAATTAATTTTTGAAATATTTAAATAAATAAATAAACCGGGACAAATGTAAGACAACATTTTCAAATGGTGGACACTTTTTTTAAAAAAAGTGGAGGACACGCAAAAAAATTTGCTGATTTTTAAAAAAATGTTAATATAAATGCATGTTTCTGAGGCGTCTATAGACAATTGCCTGCGCGTGAGAGGCCAAAGGCGGCAATCGGCGGCAGGACCGGCCTGGGGCCAGTCCCAAGGCCTCACTGGGCCACATCCGGCCCGCGGGCCGCAGGTTGCCTACCCCTGATTTAGATAATTGAGTTGGAAATTGGGCAAAAATATTATGTTCTCCAGTCTGCAGCTCTGTTAATCATATAGCTCCTACTTGCACATACAATGTGATCCTGTCCAGTGAACAAACTGGGAAATTTGTGTGAGTATTTTGTTATTGCAATTTCTATCTGTACACCACTTTGATCACTGTGGAAAAGTGGTTTATAAATAAAAATAATAATAATAATAAAACTTATTATTATTATTATTATTATTATTATTATTATTATTATTAGCAAGAGGGCAGGAGAAACTCCCATAGATGCTAAGAGACCTGGACACTGTTAAATTGTGGTGTCAATGAGGAAATCTAATTTTCACTTATTAACTTTAAATGCATTCTTTATTCTGAGGTGTTGTTGGGGACAGGATTTGACACATTTGGATAAGACTATCTCTTGGATGCAAAATTAAGTAACATAGATCCTCTTCATCCCTTGTTGTTGGTGTTGTGTTATCTTCTACTTATCCTAGGCAAAGAAGGAGCAGCCAAAGAGGCAAATGCCTTCTCTATTAATTCAGCAGCCACAAAATTGCATTCAGTAACAACTAGGACAGATGGAATCCAGGAGGGTAGTGGTAGAGGTGTAAATTATTCCTCAAAGAGGTATTAAGAAACATTTCTTGTTTCTTGACTTTGAAAGGTATTGCAATTGCAGAATAAATATACAGTCAGCCCTTCTTATACACAGATTTTTTTATACACGGATTGAAGCATCCATGATTTCAAAATGTTCAAAAAAGTAAAGATTTCAAATATCAAACCTTGATTTTCCATTTTTTATAAGGAACAATATTTTGCTATGTCATTATATTTAATGGGACTTGAGCATCCACAGATTTTGTTATCCACAGGGGATCTTGGAACCAAACCCCAGAGTATAACAAGGGTCCACTGTAGTTGTCAATTAGTGTTTAGAAGAAATATGTTATTCATTTCTTCCACATAAAATGCATTTTGTTTTACAGAATCAAAAGTGACATTAAGTTTGAGACCATGTTCATTTGTTTTAATGGTATAGCATTAGCAAGGTGGATATATGAATACAGTCGATTACCTTTCCTTCCTCCATATGGTGGATTACCAGTCAAATTTCGTACATATATTGGAGAACCCATTCCATATGATCCAAATATAACTGCTTTGGAATTAGCTACAAAGGTATGCTTTGTTTATCAGCTAATGATATAAAACATCTTCATTTCCCTACCTTATTGTAAAAATAACTTTATAAGTGAATTTCTGTCAAAGGAAAATGGCTTTAGTATTGGTTTTCATTTTGGCTTGTTACTCAAACTATCTTTGAAAAGAAAAGAATACAGTTTTGCATATTTTCTAAATACATCTAGGATGCAACATGGCCACATTTCATACTATATTACTACGTCATATGGAAGTTGAATTCTAGTGTCCTTGTTTGTAGATAAAAGTTACAGTTATTATTATTATTATTATTATATCAACAAAGAAATTAAAAAAACATTTTTAAAAAATGCGGGAGACCTATAATAGGTGTGGGAAGAACAAGTCATGGCCCCTTGATGGAGTACTCATCAGTTTTCTGGCAGATAGCTCTAGTACTTAGTGATGGTTGGTAGGATTCTGGCAAAGAAAAGTGAACCCAGAAAACCGTGATCCATTTAAGCAAAACACTATTTATATTCTTAAAGAAGAGTGCATACTTGGGATCACTTAGCACTAGTGTTCTCCTTACCTTCATTTTGAGAGATCATGAACATGTCCACTTGTTTGTAAATCTAAAATGTATCTGTGAACAACAGGGAAGTCATCATTACAGGGAGATCCCCACACAACAGCAAAACCAGCCCAACAGGCTTACAGTCCACAGTACCATTTCAGAGGATCTCTGAAGCATGCATATGTAGCATTGCTTATAGGTTTAAGATATACTGACAGTACAACTGGGAATGTGGTGGCTCTATGGTTAAGATGCTGACTCTGATGATTGCAAGATCAGCAAGTCAGCAGTTCAAGACCCAAGCACCACATGACAGAGTGAACTCCATCACTAGTCCCAGTTTCTGCCGACCTAGCAATTTGAAAGCATGTAAAAGTGCAAGTAGATAAATAGGTACCACTTAGGTGGGAAGGTAACAGCATTCCATGTGCCTTGGCATTTAGTCATGGTGACCACATGACCATGGGATTGTCCTTGGATTAATAACGGAGATGAGCACTGGCCCGCTACAGACATGACTTGACAATCATGTCAAAGGAAAAACCTATACATACAACAATATTAAACCTAATAGAGCCAGCCTTCCATATCCATGGATTCTGCATCCATGGTTGACAATAATAATTTAAAAAATTCAAAAGGCAAGTCTTGTTTCTGACATTTTATATAAGGGATATCATTTGACTGTGCCATTAAATATAATGGGACTTGAACATCCATAGGTTTTGGAATCCATGGGAGGCAGGTGAGGGGTGCTGGAACCAAACTCCAGCAGATATCAAGGACTTACTGTATTATTATCATGTCTATTTCAGTGTTTGGAATTTTACTTGGAATTGTAGAACACCAATCAACAATTTTGTTTTGAGTACTAAACCTCACTATATATGTAGAGGGCCAGAACCCACAATAGTCTTCCTGTACATTTCAACAGAAAAATCAAATTCACTTGTGCATTATCTTCCTTAGGCATGGGCTGAGCTGCTCTTTCATTTGATGCAAATATGACGAGTTACATGTGTGAAAATTCCACTAATCCAGCAGAGCCCATGCTGGTTCTAGATCAGGCCTTGTGTACTCATTGTATGAATAGCAAAAATATGATACACTGTGTAGAGGTATCTGCATGAAATAGCAATAGGATATTTGCCACTGCCCACCAGTTTTTCCAAGATGTATTCTCCTCAGCTGTTATATCCTTCAATTTTTTTTGTTAAAATAAATACTTTACATAATCACAGCTGTATGGCACAGACATTTACAACTCTCCCATTCTCATGTACTCTAGATGTCTCCATCTTCTGAGATAAATGAAAGAAACTGACTATATTGGGAAGCACATTTCAAATTAAAAAGGGAAATAACATGGCACAGAAGAGAGAAACTTGTTTTAATATGTCCAGGTCTCCAAAGTTTATTGAGATACTAATTAAAGCTTAGAATCAACAGCTCTTGATTGTTCAGATGCTGATTTTGTTTAGAGAAAATGCTGAGATGATAGAATTTCTTAAAACTATTCTGAATTATTGTCTTAAATAACTTTTCATGTTATTCATAAAATAATTTTCATGTGGCTTATTCACACTATCAAACTTAGCTATATGATATGCTTTAGTAGATTTTACTGACAAATTTAATAGCTCTTACAGATCTCATATTTTCCTCAGAGACTTGAAGCTGATTTAAATATGAATCATTGTATTATTCATTTATAAATGCTTCACTTTCATTTTAGTTGATTATTTTCCATGCTCATAGAATGGTACTAATAAAATGCTTGATCTCCTTCTTTCCCTTTTTTTGTTCAGACTAAGGCTGCACTCCAATCATTAATTCAAAAGCACCAGCAAATTCCTGGAAGCATCTTTAAAGCACTAATGGACAGATTTCACAAATAAAAGGAAAAGGACTGAAATGGACTCCTCCAATCATTATGCACTGTTTTATTTTTTTTGCCTTATTTTTACTTCTTGGAAGAGGTAGAGACACTTACAGGATATTCCACCTCAGTTGTCACAGGTAGCTTGACCAGCATGGGATACTATGCATATGACTGGGAGTGGAAAGTGGCATTAGCTACTCTGCTTGAGGTTAAAAGTCATTTGGGGCCAATTGTTAAATTATAGTGTACATTATAAAGAGTTTCAGTACTAGATTTATCTAAATAGGACCGTTACTGCAGGTTGTCTTGTCTTGGCCAAGAGCCAGCTTGGCAGAAGAATCTTGATAGGCAGGTTTGTTCCTGTGATGTATTTTCACAAGGATAAATTATTGCACAAAACCCATGGTTGAGCAATATTTTGTTTAGAATTAACTAAATTGCCACAAAAGTGGAGTTAACATTTTCCATTTCCCTAAATCTAGGTAGCTTCATTCGCACAATAATTATAGGGCAGAAACACTGAATTAGGGATTAGGAATTCCTTTGAACAAACACACACAATTTTCTTAGAGGGTCATGTTTCAAACTTTTTAAGGGGATAGTTGAATTAATGTGTTGTATCTAACTGCAAAATATACAAAGAAAACACATTAAATGTTGCATTGTTTCCTGCTACTATGGTTCAGCCTTGTCATAATTTGTATAGTAAGAAGAGAGCTGAGATAGGAAGTATTGTAGTGTAAGAGTGTGTCAGATAAGGCTTAGGGAGACCCAAATTCAAATCTCTGCATGGTCATTATTGTTATTAAATGATCTTGGACCAGTCATGTACAAGGGGGCTATAGAAATAAATTAAGAGAGGGACATGTGTAAACTGGCTACGCACATTGTTTGTGTAGTACAAATAAATGATTATTAATTATGACATTCTGTCATGCACATTGAGACTTCTGGTAGCAATTTACTTATATCACTTTTTTATTGCTGGCAAAGACTAAAATATTTATTAGCTTACCACAAGAAGCCGTCATGAATGACACACTATCATTTGAGTAATAGGGAAAATACTGCAAGAAAATGGAAAATGAAGGCAAACTTCTAAAATTGCAGTGCTACATCATGGAGGTTTGCAGGGTTGTACCAGAACAGAAGCAAAGTTGCATTCCACACCAGACCAATTCGGATTGAAACTGAAGTGAGCTTAGAAACAATTTTTGTGGATTCGCTTGTTACCGAATTCACAAAAATCAGGAGTCACTTTGGATTGAGTTTGGATCCAGTTTGGAATGACCCCCCCCCCATAGAAAGCAATCACGTGTGATAATCAATCATGTTATAACGTGAATTCGCATGGTTGGACCCAGAGTGACTTCAGATTGGAGTTGCAAAAACCGTTGTGTGATATCGTCCCATTTCTTTTAAGGATCCTAAATACACCCTACTTTAATCCCATTACAAATAAAGGGCCCTCCTTCTGACTATACATGCATAGAATTAACGTTAGTGAAAAGGGAAAAAGTAGACATTCCCCCTATTATCTAAGAATAAAATATGTGTCTCTGTAAAAAGAAATGATAAACTAGAATTTGATTGACGTTAGGAAGGTTGAATTTGAGCTCTGTAAGTACGTAGCATTTTTTTGGATGCTGGCAGCTTCTCTGAACAGTGTGAGACAGTGGATGTGGGCATCGTTTGGAATGTGTAAGCTGTGCTGTTCAATCTTTGTATTTATAAATAAATTCAAATGTTACAAAATGTCACATGTCTTCCATGGCCTTTTTTCAAAGGAAACCAACCCCAATAAATGCTGTGCCCTGGAACTTCTCAACACTTCGGAAGATGAGATGATACATAACTACAATATCTCAGCCTAGTGATATACTGCAGATACTGTCACTGTGATGAACAGAGATAATCAGATGGTCTATGTGGTCTTGCCATCACTTCTGTTGAGAGGGCACATGCTCAAATAGCAGCAAAATAATAGCAAATAGCAATAGCAAGTACATTTCAATACTTTTTAAATTTATATATTTCTAAATTTCTATATTTTATTTCTAAAATAAGCATACCCTATGTGCTAAATTAGCACAAAACAGCAAAATTATGATGACCAGTAGATATTAGTGTTCATCTGAACTGCATTTTTGGTGGAATGTGAAGCTCTCTACAGAGGGAAGCTACCTTTGCTCCATCTTTGTTGGTCATTCACAGGTTTTCAAAAGAGTTTCCTCTCTGTTTATTTGGGATGGGCTGGACCAAGATATTTTGCTGCCTGAGTCAGAAGGGTAAAATGGTGCTCACTCCTTTATTTCCCCACTCATGGCTGTGGAATCCTTTTTCTATTACTTGGGCCAGGACAACCTCTTCCAAGGCTACAGAAGGGATGCCCCATGGGGCTCACACAGCTCTGCCCCTCTGAGAGTTTCTAACTTAAATTTTGTCATATAGAGTTCTGCTGACCTCCTAACACCCTTCTACAGCCCCCCCTTTCTTTACCACTTCCCTGGATCTTTCCACTACCCCCAGGGATTGTGGTACTACCCATTTTGGGACTCACTGGTCCCATACCATCAGCAGCAGTATCTCATTAGCACAAGGCAGCTTCAACACCTTGTTTTGAGTCTATACATTTCCTTGGGGTATGTGTTTTGCTACACCACAATCTCTCATTCCTTTTGTTTCCCTTCCATAATGTTTACATTCTTCCTCATTACTAATGTCCTCTCTCTCCTTATCCCTAACCCCCTGCCATAATATCAACCAAATTGGTCACTGTTTCTGACTGGCATGTGCATGCAGGCCTTCTGATTCTTTCCCCTTTATCCCATTTGTTCAATTATTCCGTGGACTTTCCCACTCTCCTCCTTTTTTTGGTTCTTTGTGTCTTGGAAATTCTCGACCCAGAATGTTAGATTTATTTGTATTTATGTATTTATGTATTTATGTATTTATGTATTTATGTATTTATTTATTTATCTATTTATGCCTCTTTGCACACTGCCTTGAGTGATTCCCTGAAACTTTTCTCTCCCCTTTCCCTTAGAAAAAGGATCAGGTGTCAGTGGAATTTGACAAGAAAGGAGAACACTATGGCTCAGATAAGAAATAAAACAAATAAAACTGAAATGTTCCACTTCATCAGGGGTTCAGTGATATCTGTAGAAAAAAGTCAGGGGACTGAGTTCCTGGCCCTTTTCAGTTTATTTCTTTTCTTGATCACCATGAGAGTCAACGACTTCAAAACAACAGTGGTGAATGCTACCCAAGGAAGAGAAAAAATTTCCCATGCAAAATTTAATGCTAAATTAGACTTTCTCTACAAAGTCCCTTTCCACAATCTGTATATCCCCTTTCAAAATGGATTGGCTACTCTAAAATTGTTCATGCCTGCTTCTTGGAAACTGTTGGGGTTTGCTCCCAATTTGCAATTGTGTGGGGGAAGATGATGTGACTTGCTTTCCCTCTCTTCAGGTCCCACCAAAAACCCTGTCCATGTGTTTTGGTGCTGAAATGCATGCATAAAATCCCTCTCACTGTTTTCTGGTGGGTGATTTTCTCTCTAGTGGAGAGGGGCAGAAGGGATACCTTTTGGGTGCAGGAGGGATTAAATTTCTTTGAAGTCAATGTGGCTTACTTCTCAATAGATATGTATACATGGATCCACCTTAGAGCAAGTTCATTTGAAGTCAACAGGGCTTAATTTGGAGATCTGTCTTGGACTGGGCTGTATAAAGATTCAGAAGGTTTGGAGGCATTGTACAATGAGAATGTGCAAAAGTGAAATGAAAGAAAGAGTTTTTACTAAGAAAAGAAAAAATAGAACCTCATGCTACTAAAGCATTGTACAGCCTGAAGGTCAAGATCTTTTGGCAGGGGAGGAGCAGGTAACAGAGACAGTAGTGCACTCACATGGCCTTCAATTAGGATTATACAGTGGGCCTCTAGCATCCACTGGGGTTTGGTTCGAGGACCACCACCACCAGAAAGCATGGATGCTGAAGTCCCATATAATATAATGGTGTAATAAAATGGTGCCCCTTATATAAAATGGCAAAATCAATGTTTGCTTTTTGAAATTTACATATTTTTTAATATTTTCAAGCCACAGATGGTTGAACCCATAATAATAACAATAAAAAACCTGTGGATATGGAGGACCAACTGTACATGCCTCCTAACCACTACCACTTTGAGACAACTAAAAGTGCATGTAATTGTAGGAATAATTCTGCATGGAAACCAAGAGAACATTTCCTGTAACTAAGGTAAATTATAACAATTAAACCAAAGCAGTACAATATAATTTTAAAAAACAACAGCACAGGTATTCACTAACAAGAGAATTATTTAACTGTGGATTAGCCCTGCATTTGATGGCCCTGTTACCAGATGCCACTGGGTCAAGAGGAAGGAAAAAGACAGAGATAAAAAGAATGCCAAATTGGTAAACCTTCTGTGTGATGAGATATTGCACAGTTAACATTAGTACATTGTACTGCTGCTCTCTTGTCCAATTATTGAATGAGTATGTGTTAGAAAATGCACAAATATGACTTCAGAGTAAACATCACTGATAAGCTTCCCCTTCGCCCAAGGATGGGAAAAGCACTGATTAGATCATTGGGTATGAGTGAATGCACACAAAGAGGCATCCTCCCAGAGGATCTTGCAATTATAGTGACATTCTATTGATGAGGAAATTGCAAGATGCTCTGGGAGGATGCCTCTTTGTGTGCATTTATTCACACTCGATAACACATACTCATTCAATAACTGGACCAGAGAGCAGCAGGGTCTCTAGGGATGGCATCTCTCGGTGCTGTAACTCATAATTTCATCCCCCATTGACCGTCTCTCTACCACACCATACAAGATCCTTTGTAAAAAAATTTGTACTAATGTACAAATGCACCAATGTTAACTGTGAAATATCTCATCTTTGCAGAGATGTTGTGCAAGTGCAACCAACCTGTCAATACTATCCTTTCAACACAATTTCCTGCACTATACTTTGTAGTTTCTTGTTCTGCAGTGATTTCAAGCAACCAACAGATAAAAAATTTCCTGACCTAGACTTGACTTTGTAGCCAGCAATTGTACAGTACAATGGGCCCCCACTATCCACTGGGGTTTGGTTCCAGGACCCCCCTCCTCCCCTGTGTATAACAGAATTTGTGCATGCTCATGTTTCATTAAATAAAAGGACATTGTAAAATGTTGTCTACTATATAAAATGGAAAAATCAAGGTTTTTTTTTTAAATTTGTATTTTTTGAAATATTTTCAAGCTGTGGATAAAGAATTCAGGGATAAAGAGGGCTGACTGCAATTGTATTGCAAGGGTAAATCACTCAGGTTCAAGACTGGGCAGAAATAATCACAAAGCTTACAAATTACAGTCTCTCTCAACAGAGAATTGATTAATGGATCTGATGAACAAGACTCTAGTCCTATGTCACAATAAAACTATTAGACATTAAGATGCCACCATGTGTCACCATTCTTCACAACCCACCCACTACAAAACCTTAATGGTCTGGGAGTATTTGCATTTCAGCATTTCTTAATAGTGTTCAAAATGCATTCCTATGTGGAACAGGTTAAAGGCATACTGAACGCTTCCTCTTTGCTTTATAACCTTCCATGTCAAAAGACCCTATATAAAACAAACATTGGATATAGTAGAAGTGGGAAAATCAGGGTTCAAGGGTTCCTGCAATTTAAATTTAGTATTGATGCTGAATGCTCACGTTCCACTGGTGCCCCTCTATGTCCACTGCTGGAGATGTCAGTTCTGGGTATAGCATACAGCATAAAATATTATTTATATTTAAGCAAAAAATAAAAATAAATGTACATAAATCAACATAAAGCCTATCCAAAATTCCACATATTTCTACAGGCTGTGACTTGTGACTCTGTAACAGCTCTTATCACTGCTTTGGTCTTTTAAAAGAGGGAGCACATAATCTATAAAGACCTGTAATTTGGCCTCTTGTACTTTGTGGGAGAAGTGGGCATGGGAGAAGGTAGATGGCCTCTTTATTCTATTACGTATTAGGGAGTGGTTTATTCTTATCTATCAGCCAAAGTGTGTCAAAATACATTTGGGTTATATGAAACATCTATGCCTATGGTAATTCATACCATGCTCTTTTAAACTTATGAAATGTTTGTATGTTTGTTTAGCAATATGGGCTGGGCAAACTCTGGATAATTGGAGGAGGAGTAGCAGCAGTGGTGACTGCATGCATGTGTGCATGCATGTTTAGCTGTTTCTGTTGATAGAAATTGGGTGAGATTTATATTGATAGCTTATTGATAAATTGATATTTTATGCTATGAACTCTTCTTTGCTTCTCTTTCTTTGTTTTGTTCATTGTTAGAGTGATGGACTCATAGAGTTGGAACAAACCACAAGGGCCATCCAGTCCAACCCCCTGACATGCGGAATATACAGTCAAAGCATTCCTGACAAATGGCCATCCAACCTCTGTTTAAAATGTCAAAAGAAAGAGACTCCATCAAACTCCAAGGGAGCATTTTTTACTGTTGGAACAGCTCTTACTATCAAAAAAGAGGAAGATAACATTAGTCTGGCATGACTTGTTTTTGAGAAACCCATGTTGAATTTTTGCAGTTATGGCATTCTTTTCTAAGTGCTTACAGACTCTCTGTTTAATTATCTTCTCTAGAATCTTTCCTGGTTTTGATGTCATGCTAACCAGGCAGTAATTGTTTTCATCCTCTTTTACCCCTTTTGAAGATGGGGACACATTTGCGCTCCTCCAGTCTGCCAGGATTTCTTCTATTCTCCAGGAATTCTCATATATTATAGCCAGTAGTTCTGAGATTATTTCTGCAAGTTCTTTTAATATGCAGTTCATTTGACAGTTCACCTTGGATGTTGTTCACTTTGTAGTTCATCTGATCCTGGAGAATTGAATTTAATTAGATTAACAAGGTATTCTTGTCACCTGATCCATTTTCTTCAGGTTGAACACCCTTTTCCTTTTGTAAGAAGACTGAAGCAATTAAGGTGTTGAGTTGTTCTGACTTTTCTCTGCCTCCTGTTAGCATCTTGCCATCTTCTTTACACAGTGGCCCTACCATTTCCTTCTTCTTCCTTTTGCTGTGGACGCAACTAAGAAGGCCCTTTCTACTGTTCTAAACCTCTCTAGCAAACCTGAGCTCATTCTGTATTTTAGCTTTTCAGACTTCCCCCCTACATGTGCTAGCTATTTGAGTTCTTCTTTATTTTCCTTTTTTCCCATTTCTTATACATGTCCTGTTTAAAACTTAGCTCAAGCCTGAAACAGATGGGCCAAAAGGAATGCCATTGGGCTGCATTAGGGGTATGACGTTTAGACAATGTATGTCCCGAACACAACATGAAGCCTGCCTGATGCCGCTCCAAGGGAAAAGAACTAGTCCAAAAAGGAGCAGATAAAAACCTACTCCTTTTCAGAGGCTGGTTCAAAACCATAGTGGCAGCCAGCCCCAATCTGCACTTTTTGAGTGGTCTGTTTCACCCTTCCGTTGAAAGTTCTTTAGTCATCCATCCTGGTTTATTGAGACACCCCCCATTTTACCTCCTAATTGGAACTATATGAAATTGTGCCTTTAGTACCTCCCTTTTGAGAAACTCCCATTATCCTGAACTCCCTTGTCTTTTACTATTCTTGACCACACTCCCAGTATTTCCTTAAATTTACTGAAATCAGCTTTTCTTAAGTCTGGAAAGCATGTCTCTCTATGGCGGGGTACAGACCGCCGCTTTGTGGTGGTCTGCCGCCGCCGCCAGTAGGTCCGCGGGGGAGCCGGAGCCTTCAGACGGCCCGACTCCCGCGCGGACCGAAAAAAGAAGCTCCACAAGCGGCGCGACACGTCTGGATGCTGTGCGTCCAGTACGTAAAGATGGCGGCGCCCGTATGAACAGGGCGCCGCCATCTTGTACGTATTCAATACGTACTAGGGTTAGGGGGGTGCGGAAGCACCGCCCCTTCCTAGCCCTAGTACGTATTGTATACGTACTATTTGGCGGTCTGTAAACCGCCTATGTCTGCTTTCCCCTTTCTACTGTATAACAAACTCCAGGAGAACACGATCAGTTCCATCTCCCACCACTTGCACCCCATTAACCAGGTCACCTTTTGGACAATGAAATTGTTTGCCAGACAAGTGAAGAATTTGCTGGACCTTAAAGTTTTGGCTGCGTTTGCCCTCCAGAAAATATCAAGACAGAATTTGCCAAAATTATGGATTTTGATATGACTAATGGATAATTTGAGGGTAAACCTTAGGGACATGTAACAAAGGAAGTAAAGGATGAAACAAAGGAAAATGATACCACTGAACGTACAAAATTCTGAGAGGCATAGTTGTGCTCACCCTAAAGGTTGGAAGGATGAGGAGGGAACAATGGTAGATTGTGGTTATGTGATGTGTGGGGAAGGTAACCAGACACGGGCAGGGCTAAGAAAACACACACATGTCAAAAGGGATGAACAGGTAAGGCAAAGAAAACGGTGAATATGTTATCAGTGATTATAACCTTGTAACTTGAATGTGCTAACTTTGCCTGATTTTGACCCAGAAAAACTGACAAATGTACACAAATGTCTTATTCAGATCCTTTAAAGCCTGAATCCTCTCCATGCTCCTTTGAAGGGAAGAGCCAAAGAGCTGCCACCACCATCACCATTTTCTGACCCCAGCATTCAAAAAGAAGTGGAGCCAAGGCAGAGAAAGTAGAAGGGGTTGGTGCTTCTCTTAGCTGCTCCCAGGATGGACTAAGCTTCTCAGTAAATATACAGTAATAGTTATTTTATACAGTGGAAAGGAAAAGCCAGGCATAGTCAGACACACATTTTAGACTTTAGTAGAGCTCATTTTAGTAAACATAGACCCAAGACAGATGGGCGGGAAGGGGCGTGTCTATGCTGATTCTAGGGTTTGGGAGCACGCAGCAACTGCACTCTCCCAAACCCTAGTCCATACAGATGCTGCCATCATGGTGGTCTCCTGTCCATACAGGGGATGCCATGATGACGCAAGTGCAGCACCGCATATGCACATCAGGGCGCCGCACTTGCTTCATTGATGTCACACAGTGTGCAATAGCTCACTGATGACTGCACCTATGTGCGCCAAAAAGAACCAGTTTTGGTGTGGAGGGAGCCCATGCGGTTTGGTTGTTGCGGGCTCCCTCTAGAGGGAAAATAGGCAACTCCAGACCGCCCCTTTGGGGCTGTCTTTTGAGCTCCATAGAGAAATATTGGGAGTGCTCCCATGGTCAGGAATACTAAAAAAGAAGATAGTTCAAGATGAATGGGAGCTTCTCAAAAGGGAGATACTGAAGGCAGAATTTCAAACAGTTCCAATGAGGAAGAAAAATGGGAGGTGTCTCCAGAAACCAGGATGGATGACTAAGGTGCTTTCAACTGAGCTACGTTTTAAATGGAAAATGTATAAGAAATGGAAAAATGGGGAAATTACCAAAGGGACATTCGAACAAATAGCTAGCATGTCAGAAAAGCTAAAGCACAGAATGAACTCAGGCTTGCTAGAGAGGTTAAGAACAATAAAAGGGGCTTTTTTGGTGATGTCTGCAGCAAAAGGAAGAAGAAGGAAATGGTAGGGCCACTGCACAAGGAAGATAGCAAAATGCTAACAGGGGACAGAGAAAAGGCAGAATTACTCAACACCGTCTTTGTTTCAGTGTTCTCAGAAAAAGCAAAGATTGTTCAACCTGAGGATAATGGAGCAGAGGACAGAATACAGGAATTTCAGCACAGAATAAGTAAGGAGATAGTACAGGAATTCCAGGTTAATCTAAAAGAATATAAAGCCTGGTACAGACCACCACTTTGCCTGGGGCCAAAGTTAGGGCTTGGGAGAGCAGAGCGTCCACATGCTCTGCACTGTCCCAGCGCCATTTTTGTGTGCACACTTTCAGTTGGCATGCACACCAATGATGTGCCTTGTGTGCCATGTTGAAATGGTGCGGCACACAAGAGACATCACTGCACCGCTACAGGGCGCTAATGGCACCTTGGCAGCAGATCATTGCTGCACCCATGCGGTTGCCATGACAATGATCTAGGGCAGATCTGTACCAGGCCTATGTCTCCAGGTCCAGATGAACTACATCCAAGGGTATTAAAAGAACTGGCAAAAGTAATATCGGAGCCATTGGCAATAATCTTTGAGAACTCCTGGAGAACAGGAGAAGTCCCAGAAGAGTGGAGGGCAAACGTTGTCCCCATCTTCAAAAAGGGGAAAAAGGAGGATCCCAACAATTATCGTCCAGTTAGTCTGACATCAATACCAGGAAAGATTCTGGGGCAGTTCATTAAACAGAGAAGTCAATTTCATAATCACAAAAAGTCAACATGCGTTTCAGAGAAAAAAATCATGCCAGACAAATCTAATCTCTTTTTTTTTTTACAAAATTACAAGTGTGATAGATGAAGGGAATGCCATAGATACAGTATATCTTGATTTCAGTAAGGCCTTTGACAAGGTTTCCTATGACATTCTTGCAAACAAGCTTGTAAAATGTGGGCTAGACAAGATAACTGTTACATGGATTTGTAATTGGTTGACTGGCCGAACCCAAAATGATACCACTGAACATACAAAATTCTGACAGGCATAGTTGTGCTCACCCTAAAAGTTGGAAGGGTGCTCAATAATGGCTCTTTTTCAACCTGGAGAGAAGTGACCAGTGGGGTCCCAGAGGGCTCTGTCCTGGGCCCAGTGCTTTTCAACATCTTTATCAATGACTTGGATGACAGAATTGGGGGCATACTTATCAAATTTGCAGATGACACCAAATTAGAAGGAATAGCTAATACTCCAGAGAACAGGATCAAAATTCAAAATGACCTGAATAAACTGGAAAGCTGGGCCAAAGCTAAAAAAATGATATTCAACATGGAGAAATGTAAGATACTGCAATTAGGCAGAAAAATAAAATGCACAGATATAGGATGGGGGACACCTGGCTGAATGAAACTACACGTGAAAGGGATCTGGGAGTCCAAGTAGACCACAAGTTGAACATGAGTCAACAGTGTGACGCGGCAGCTAAAAAGGCCAATGTGATTTTAGGCTGTATCAATAGAAGTATAGTGTCTAGATCAAGAGAAGTAATAGTGCCACT